>NW_024609389.1:100000-158675 GCF_018296145.1 Oncorhynchus tshawytscha | reverse complement strand
GTCTCTCCTAACGTCCTGAGAGTTGGTCTCTGGAGAGTCTCTCCTAACGTCCTGAGAGTTGGTCTCTAGAGTAGTCTAACGTCCTGAGAGTTGATATCTGGAGAGAAGGTCCTCTATGAAATCCTCCAGGTTAATCATTCACAGGATTATCATTACCCTGCAGATGATGAACCAGCGGAATAACTAATCCAACACACCCACACACACACACACACACACACACACACACACACACACACACACACACACACACACACACACACACACACACACACACACACACACACACACACATTACACACACACACACACACACACACACACACACACACATTACACACACACACACACACACACACACACACACACGCACGCACACACACACGTCACACAAATTACACACACGTCTGATGAGGAAAAAAGTAAAGTATCTTACATTTACATTCAGAAAAGCAATTAACATTACATTTACATTCAGAAAAGCAATTAACATTGTGATATCTATCCCCTCTCCCCTCCCCCTCCCTCCTCTCACTTATCTATCTCTCCCTCTCTCTCCCTCTCCTCTATCTCTCCCTCTCACTTATCTATCTCTCTCCCCCTCCCCTCTCTCCCTTTCACTTATCTATCTCTCCCTCCCCTCTCTCTCTCCCTCTCACTTATCTATCTCTCCCTCCCTCTCTCTCCCTCTCTCTATCTCTCCCTCTCCTCTATCTCTCCCTCTCCTTATCTATCTCTCCCTCCTCTATCTCTCTCTCCCTCTCCTCCTCTCTCTCTCACTCCCCTATCTCTCCTCTCTCACTTATCTATCTCTCCCTCCTCTCCTCTCCCCTCTCTCTCCCTCTCACTTATCTATCTCTCCCTCTCCCCTCTATCTCTCCCTCCCCTCTCTCTCCCTCCTCTCTCCCCCTCCTCTCTCTCCCTCTCACTTATCTATCTCTCCCTCCTCCCCTGCCCCTCTCTCTCCCTCCCCTCTCTCTCCCTCTCACTTATCTATCTCTCCCTCCTCACTTATCTATCTCTCCCTCTCCCTCCTCTCTCCCCCCCTCTCTCTCCCTCTCACTTATCTATCTCTCCCTCCTCCCCTGCCCCCTCTCTCTCCCTCCCCTCTCTCTCTCCCCTCTCACTTATCTATCTCTCCCTCCTCCCCTGCCCCCTCTCTCTATCTCCCTCCCCTCTCTCCCTCTCCCTCACTTATCTATCTCTCCCTCTCCCTTATCTATCTCTCCCTCCTCCCCTCCCCTATCTCTCTCTCCCTCCCTCTCTCCCTCCCTCTCCCTCTCACTATCTATCTCTCCCTCCTCCCCTGCCCCCTCTCTCCCTCCTCCCCTACCCACTCTCTCTCCCCTCTCTCCCTCTCACTTATCTATCTCTCCCTCCTCCCCTGCCCCCTCTCTCTCCCTCCCTCACTCTCCCTCCTCTCTCCCCCTCTTTCTCCCTCCCTCTCTCTCCCTCCCTCCTCTCTCCCCACTCTCTCTCCCCTCTCTCCCTCCACTCTCTCCCCCTCTCTCTCCCTCCCTCTCTCTCCCTCCTCTCTCCCCCTCTCTCTCCCTCTCACTTATCTACCTTGCTACCTTATATAATGTTACTTACCCTACATTGTTCATCTCATATGCATACGTTCATACTGTACTCTATATCATCGACTGCATCCTTATGTAATACATGTATCACTAGCCACTTTAACTATGCCACTTGGTTTACATACTTATCTCATATGTATATACTGTACTCGATATCATCTACTGTATCTTGCCTATGCTGCTCTGTACCATCACTCATTCATATATCCTTATGTACATATTCTTTATCCCCTTACACTGTGTATAAGACAGTAGTTTTTTTGGAATTGTTAGTTAGATTACTTGCTCGTTATTACTGCATTGTCGGAACTAGAAGCAGAAGCATTTCGCTACACTCGCATTAACATCTGCTAACCATGTGTATGTGACAAATAAAATTTGATTTGATTTGATTTGATTTGATTTTGATCTATCTCTCCTCCCTCTCTCTTCCTCCCTCTCTCTCCCTCCTCTCTCCCCCCTCTCTCTCCCTCTCACTTATCTATCTCTCCCTCCTCCCCTCCTCCCTCTCTCTCCCTCCCTCTCTCTCCCTCCCTCCTCTCTCCCCACTCTCTCCCCCTCTCTCCCTCCACTCTCTCCCACTCTCTCGCCCTCTCTCTCCCTCCCTCTCTCTCCCTCCTCTCTCCCCCTCTCTCTCCCTCTCACTTATCTATCTCTCCCACCCTCTCTCTCCCTCCCTCTCTCTCCCTCCTCTCTCCCCCTCTCTCTCCCTCTCACTTATCTATCTCTCCCTCCTTCTCTCTCCCTCCCTCTCTCTCCCTCCTCTCTCCCCCCTCTCTCTCCCTCTCACTTATCTATCTCTCCCTCCCTCTCTCTCCCTCCTCTCTCCCCCTCTCTCTCCCTCTCACTTATCTATCTCTCCTTCCTCCCTTGCCCCCTCTCTCTCCCTCCCTCCCTCCCTCCCTCTCGCTCCTCCTCTCTCCCCACTCTCTCTCCCCTCTCTCCCTCCACTCTCTCCCGCACTCTGTCCCTCCCTCTCTCCCCTCTCTCTCTCCCCTTTTCTTTCCCTCCTCTCCCTCTCTCCCCCCTCTTCTCCCTCCTCTCTCTCTCTCCCCTCCCTCTTCCTCCTCTCTCTCTCCCAACTCTCTCTCCCTCCTTTCTCCCCTTCTCTCTCCCTCCTCTATCTCTCTCCATCTCTCTCTCCATCCCTCTCTCCCCCCTCCCCTCTCTCTTTCTCTCTCCTACCACTGACTGAGATGACCAGTCTATTTACGTTAGCCTTCAGGACACACACACACACAGAGAGAGAGAGAGAGAGAGAGAGAGAGAGAGAGAGAGAGAGAGAGAGAGAGAGAAAGAAGAAAGAGAGAATGAGAGAGAGAGACAAAGAGAGAGGAGAGAGAGAGAGAGACAAAGAGAGAGGAGAGAGAGAGACACGAATAGAAAGAGAGAGACAGAGAGAGACAGTCTTCAGGAGACACGAACACAAATAATTCAGATTCTCCAACAGCATTAAGTGCATTAACCCAACCTGGCAACGGGGTCTGGCTTTGCTGTGCGGACAAGAACTGGCAACCCATCTGGCCCTCTTAAGGAAATATTCATCATGAATGCATCCTGAATGGCACCCTACATTCCCTCTATAGTGCACTTCTTCTGACCAGGGCCCATGGGCTACAGGTCAAGAGTAGGGCACTTCTTCTGACCAGGGCCCATGGGCTACAGGTCAAGAGAAGGGCACTATGTAGGGAATAGGGAGCCATTGGAGACCCGTAGACTGCATCATTCATTTATAGAACTTAGTGTTGTTTTCAAGAAGAAAACTAGTGATGCCTGATGTGATTCTTACAGTCTCCTCTACAAGTGATGCCTGATGAGATGCCTACAGTCTCCTCTCCTCTACTAGTGATGCCTGATGAGATGCCTACCGTCTCCTCTCCTCTACTAGTGATGCCTGATGTGATGCCTACAGTCTCCTCTCCTCTACCAGTGATGCCTGATGTGATGCCTACAGTCTCCTCTCCTCTACTAGTGATGCCTGATGTGATGCCTACAGTCTCCTCTTCTCTACTAGTGATGCCTAATATGATTCCTACAGTCTACTATGTTCTACTAGTGATGTCTGATGTGATTCCTAAAGTCTCCTCTCCTCTACTAGTGATGCCTGATGTGATTCCTACAGTCTACTGTGTTCTACTAGTGATGCCTGATGTGATGCCTACAGTCTCCTCTCCTCTGCTAGTGATGCCTGTGGTGATTCCTACAGTCTCATCTACTCTGCTAGTGATGCCTGATGTGATTCCTACAGTCTCCTCTCCTCTACTAGTGATGCCTGATGTGATTCCTACAGTCTACTGTGTTCTACTAGTGATGCCTGATGTGATGCCTACAGTCTCCTCTCCTCTGCTAGTGATGCCTGTGGTGATTCCTACAGTCTCATCTACTCTGCTAGTGATGCCTGATGTGATTCCTACAGTCTCCTCCCCTCTACTAGTGATGCCTGATGTCATTCCTACAGTCTACTATTTTCTACTAGTGATAACTGATTTGATTACAACATCCTCCTCTCCTCTACTAACGATGCCTGATGAGATGCCTACAGTCTCCTCTACTCTGCTAGTGAGGCCTGACGTGATTCCTACAGTCTACTGTGTTCTACTAGTGATGCCTGATGTGATTCCTACAGTCTCCTCTCCTCTACTAGTGATGCCTGATGTCATTCCTACAGTCTACTATGTTCTACTAGTGATGCCTGATGTGATTCCTACAGTCTCCTCTGCTCTACTAGTGATGCCTGATGTGATGCCTACAGTCTCCTCTACTCTGCTAGTGATGCCTGATGAGATGCCTACAGTCTCCTCTCCTCTACTAGTGATGCCTGATGTGATGCCTACAGTCTCCTCTCCTCTACCAGTGATGCCTGATGTGATGCCTACAGTCTCCTCTCCTCTACTAGTGATGCCTCATGAGATGCCTACAGTCTCCTCTACTCTGCTAGTGATGCCTGATGAGATGCCTACAGTCTCCTCTCCTCTACTAGTGATGCCTGATGTGATGCCTACAGTCTCCTCTCCTCTACCAGTGATGCCTGATGTGATGCCTACAGTCTCCTCTCCTCTACTAGTGATGCCTGATGTGATGCCTACAGTCTCCTCTTCTCTACTAGTGATGCCTAATATGATTCCTACAGTCTACTATGTTCTACTAGTGATGTCTGATGTGATTCCTAAAGTCTCCTCTCCTCTACTAGTTATGCCTGATGTGATTCCTACAGTCTCCTCTCCTTCTGCTAGTGAGGCCTGGTGTGATGCCTACAGTCTACTGTCCTCTACTAGTGATGCCTGATGTGATTCCTACAGTCTCATCTCCTCTGCTAGTGATGCCTGATGTGATTCCTACAGTCTCATCTACTCTACTAGTGATGCCTGATGTCATTCCTACAGTCTCCTCCCCTCTACTAGTGATGCCTGATGTCATTCCTACAGTCTACTATTTTCTACTAGTGATAACTGATTTGATTACAACATCCTCCTCTCCTCTACTAACGATGCCTGATGAGATGCCTACAGTCTCCTCTACTCTGCTAGTGAGGCCTGACGTGATTCCTACAGTCTACTGTGTTCTACTAGTGATGCCTGATGTGATTCCTACAGTCTCCTCCCCTCTACTAGTGATGCCTGATGTCATTCCTACAGTCTACTATGTTCTACTAGTGATGCCTGATGTGATTCCTACACTCTACTATGTTCTACTAGTGATGCCTGATGAGATGCCTACAGTCTCCTCTCCTCTACTAGTGATGCCTGATGTGATGCCTACAGTCTCCTCTCCTCTACCAGTGATGCCTGATGTGATGCCTACAGTCTCCTCTCCTCTACTAGTGATGCCTCATGAGATGCCTACAGTCTCCTCTACTCTACTAGTGATGCCTGATGAGTGATGCCTGATGTCTCCTCTCCTCTACCAGTGATGCCTGATGTGATGCCTACAGTCTCCTCTCCTCTACTAGTGATGCCTGATGTGATGCCTACAGTCTCCTCTTCTCTACTAGTGATGCCTAATATGATTCCTACAGTCTACTATGTTCTACTAGTGATGTCTGATGTGATTCCTACAGTCTCCTCTACTCTGCTAGTGATGCCTGATGAGATGCCTACAGTCTCCTCTACTCTGCTAGTGATGCCTCATGAGATGCCTACAGTCTCCTATACTCTGCTAGTGATGCCTGATGAGATGCCTACAGTATCCTCTCCTCTACTAGTGATGCCTGATGAGATGCCTACAGTCTCCTCTACTCTGCTAGTGATGCCTGATGTGATTCCTACAGTCTCCTCTGTTCTACTAGTGATGCCTGATGTGATTCCTACAGTCTCCTCTCCTCTACTAGTGATGCCTGATGTCATTCCTACAGTCTACTGTGTTCTACTGGTGATGCCTGATGAGATGTCTACAGTCTCCTCTCCTCTGCTAGTGATGCCTGATGTGATTCCTACAGTCTACTGTGTTCTACTAGTGATGCCTGATGTGATTCCTACAGTCTCCTCCTCTCTACTAGTGATGCCTGATGTCATTCCTACAGTCTACTGTGTTCTACTGGTGATGCCTGATGAGATGTCTACAGTCTCCTCTACTCTGCTAGTGATGCCTGATGAGATGCCTACAGTCTCCTCTACTCTGCTAGTGATGCCTGATGAGATGCCTACAGTCTCCTCTCCTCTACTAGTGATGCCTGATGTGATGCCTACAGTCTCCTCTGCTCTACTAGTGATGCCTAATATGATTCCTACAGTCTACTATGTTCTACTAGTGATGCCTGATGTGATTCCTAAAGTCTCCTCTCCTAGTGATGCCTGATGTGATGCCTACAGACACCTTTTCTCTTCTATCTTTTTGTTTCTGTCTCTTCTCATCCACCTCGTTTTTCCTCTCCTCAGCCCCTCTGTTCGTGCCTTTCTCCATCACTTCTCTTTTCCTCTGTGTCTCATCTCTCTGCATCCTCTCTCTGCATCCTCTCTCCGCCTCCTCTTTCCACCTCTCTCTCTGCCTCTCTCTCTGCCTCTCTCTCTGCATCCTCTCTCTGCATCCTCTCTCTGACTCCTCTCTCTGCCTCTCTCTCTGCATCCTCTCTCTGCATCCTCTCTCCTGCAGTCTCTCTCTCTGCATCCTGATGAGATGCTCAGTCTCGCCTCCTCTTAGTGATGCCTGATGTCCTACAGTCTCTCTGCCTCTCTGATGCCTGATGAGATGCCTCAGTCTCTCTCCTCTACTAGTGATGCCTCTCTCTGCATCCTCTCTCCTAGTGATGCCTCTTTCCTACAGTCTCTCTCTGCCTGCCTGATCTGCCTCTCTCTCTGCCTCTCTAGTCTGCCTCCTCTCTGCCTCCTCTTTCCACCTCTCTCTCTGCCTCTCTCTCCTGCAGTCTCCTCTCTCTGCCTCTCTCTCTGCCTCCTCTCTCTGCCTCTCTCTGATGCTGCATCCTCTCTCTGCTCTGATGCCTCTCTCTCTCCTCTCTCTCTCTCCTGCCTCCTCTCTTCTTTCCACCCTCTCTCTGCCTCTCTCTCTGCCTCTCTCTCTGCATCCTCTCTCCTATGCCTCCTCTTTCCACCTCTCTCTCTGCCTCTCTCTGATGCTGCATCCTCTCTCTGCATCCTCTCTCCTCTCCTCTCTCTGCCTCTCTCTGTCTCTCTTTGACTAGTCTGCCTCCTAAGTCTCTCTGCATGATGCCTCTGCATCCTCTCTCTGCATCCTCTCTAGCCTGGTTCTCTTTCCACCTCTCTCTGCCTCTCTCTCTGCCTGATCTTCTGCAGTCTCTCTCTAGCCATCCTCTCTTCCGCCTCCTCTTTCCACCTCTCTCTGCCTCTGTGATCCTCTGTCTCTCTCTCTAGCATCCTCTGTCTGCCTCCTCTCTCCATCCTCTCTCTGCCTCCTCTCTCTGCATCCTCTCTCTGCATCCTCTCTCTGCATTTCTCTCTGCCTCTCTCTCTGCCTCTCTCATTCTCTGCTCTCTCTGCATCCTCTCTCCAGCCTCCTCTTTCCACCTCTCTCTCTGCCTCTCTCTCTGCCTCTCTCTCTGCATCCTCTCTCTGCCTCCTCTCTCCACCTCTCTCTCTGCCTCTCTCTGCCTCTCTCCTCTCCATCCTCTCTCTGCCTCCTCTCTCTCCTCCTCTCTCCGCCTCCTCTTTCCACCTCTCTCTCTGCCTCTCTCTCTGCCTCTCTCTCTGCATCCTCTCTCTGCATCCTCTCTCCGCCTCCTCTTTCCACCTCTCTCTCCGCCTCCTCTTTCCACCTCTCTCTCTGCCTCTCTCTCTGCATCCTCTCTCTGCATCCTCTCTCCGCCTCCTCTTTCCACCTCTCTCTCTGCCTCTCTCTCTGCATCCTCTCTCTGCATCCTCTCTCTCTCCTCTCTCTGCATCCTCTCTCTGCATCCTCTCTCTGCATCCTCTCTCTGCTCCTCTCTCTGCCTCCTCTCTCTGCCTCCTCTTTCCACCTCTCTCTCTGCCTCTCTCTCTGCCTCTCTCTCTGCCTCTCTCTCTGCATCCTCTCTCTGCATCCTCTCTCTGACTCCTCTCTCTGCTCTCTCTCCGCCTCCTCTCTCTGCCTCTTCTTTCCGCCTCTCTCTCGGCCTCTCTCTCAGCCTCTCTCCCTGCCACCTCTCTGCCACCTCTCTGCCTCCTCTCCTTCGCGACAGCAGTCTAATCTATTATATTATTATTGGACCATGCTGGTCATTTATGAACATTTGAACATCTTGGCAATGGTCTGTTATAATCTCCACCCGGCACAGCCAGAAGAGGACTGGCCACCCCACATAGCCTGGTTCCTCTCTAGGTTTCTTCCTAGGTTTTGATCTTTCTAGGGAGTTTTTCCTAGCCACCGTGCTTCTACACCTGCATTGCTTGCTGTTTGGGGTTTTAGGCTGGGTTTCTGTACAGCACTTTGAGATATCAGCTGATGTACGAAGGGCTATATAAATACATTTGATTTAATTTGATTTGATCTCCTCTCTATGTCTCTCTCTCTGCCCCCTCTCTCTGCCTTCTCTCTTTCGCTACAACAGTCTGATCTCCTCTCTCTGCCTCCTCTCTCTGTCTCATCTCTGCCTCCTCTCTCTGTCTCATCTCTGCCTCCTCTCTCTGCCTCCTCTCTCTGTCTCCTCTTTCCACCTCCTCTCTCTCTGTCTCCTCTCTCTGTCTCGTGTCTCTGCCTCCTCTTTCTGCCTCCTCTCTCTGTCTCATCTCTGCCTCTTCTCCCTTTCTCCTCTCTCCACCTCCTCTCTCTGTCTCCTCTCTCTGCCTCCTCTCTCTGCCTTCTCTCTCTGTCTATCTCTCTGTCTCGTCACTCTGCCTCCTCTCTCTGTCTCCTCTCTCTGCCTTCTCTCTCTGTCTCTCTCTCTGTCTCGTCACTCTGCCTCCTCTCTCTGCCTCCTCTCTCTGCCTTCTCTCTCTGTCTCTCTCTCTGTCTCGTCACTCTGCCTCCTCTTTCTGCCTCCTCTCTCTGCCTTCTCTCTCTGTCCATCTCTCTGTCTCCTCTCTCTGCCGCCTCTCTCTGCCTCCTCTCTATGCCTCCTCTCTCTGTCCCTCTCTCCACCTCCTCTCTCTGTCTCTCACTCTGTCCCGCTCTCTGTTTCTCTCTCTGTCTCCTCTCTCCACCTCCTCTCTCTGTCTACTCTCTCTGTCTCTCTCTCTGCCTCCTCTCTCTGTCTCTCTCTCTGCCTTCTCTCTCTGTCTCTCTCTCTGTCTCTCTCTCTGTCTCTCTCTCTGCCTCCTCTCTCTGCTCCTGCTTCTCTCTGCCTTCTCTCTCTGTCTCTCTCTCTGTCTCTCTCTGTCTCTCTGCCTCCTCTCTCTCTTTCTACCTCCTCTCTCTGCCTCCTCTCTCTCTGTCCTCTCTCCACCTCCTCTCTCTGCCTCCTCTCTCTGTCTCCTCTCTCTGCCTCCTCTCTCTGTCTCTCTCTCTGCCTCCTCTCTGTCTCTCTCTCTGCCTCCTCTCTCCACCTCCTCTCTCTGTCTCTCTCTCCACCTCCTCTCTCTGTCTCTCTCTGCCTCCTCTCTCTGTATCTCTCTCTGTATCTCACTCTGTCCCGCTCTCTGTTTCTCTCTCTGTCTGCTCTCTCCACCTCCTCTCTCTGTCTCCTCTCTCTGTCTCCTCTCTCTGCCTCCTCTCTCTGTCTCTCTCTGCCTCCTCTCTGTCTCTCTCTCTGCATCCTCTCTCTGTCTCTCTCTCCACCTCCTCTCTCTGTCTCTCTCTGCCTCCTCTCTCTGTCTCTCTCTGCCTCCTCTCTCTGTCTCTCTCTCCACCTCCTCTCTCTGTCTCCTCTCTTTCGCTACAGCAGTCTGATCTCCTCTTCACTCAGGAAGAAAGCCCAGATGTAATACAAAGCTAAGCCCCGTCCCCAGAGGGGTTCTGACATCTGATATAACTTGGGCTGGATCTCAAAGGGCTCCGTATTCCCTATTGGGCCCTGGTCAAAGATAGTGCACTACATAGGGATTAGGGTGCTATTGGGCCCTGGTCAAAGATAGTGCACTACATAGGGATTAGGGTGCTATTGGGCCCTGGTCAAAGATAGTGCACTACATAGGGATTAGGGTGCTATTGGGCCCTGGTCAAAGATAGTGCACTACATAGGGATTAGGGTGCTATTGGGCCCTGGTCAAAGATAGTGCACTACATAGGGATTAGGGTGCTATTGGGCCCTGGTCAAAGATAGTGCACTACATAGGGATTAGGGTGCTATTGGGCCCTGGTCAAAGATAGTGCACTACATAGGGATTAGGGTGCTATTGGGCCCTGGTCAAAGATAGTGCACTACATAGGGATTAGGGTGCTATTGGGCCCTGGTCAAAGATAGTGCACTACATAGGGATTAGGGTGCTATTGGGCCTACAAAGATATAGGGATTAGGGTGCTATTGGGCCCTGGTCAAAGATAGTGCACTACATAGGGATTAGGGTGCTATTGGGCCCTGGTCAAAGATAGTGCACTACATAGGGATTAGGGTGCTATTGGGCCCTGGTCAAAGATAGTGCACTACATAGGGATTAGGGTGCTATTGGGCCCTGGTCAAAGATAGTGCA
The DNA here is from genome assembly GCF_018296145.1 of Oncorhynchus tshawytscha. Lineage (NCBI taxonomy): Eukaryota > Metazoa > Chordata > Actinopteri > Salmoniformes > Salmonidae > Oncorhynchus > Oncorhynchus tshawytscha. Next base: position 148,078 of record NW_024609389.1, on the reverse strand, counting down.
CTACATAGGGATTAGGGTGCTATTGGGCCCTGGTCAAAGATAGTGCACTACATAGGGATTAGGGTGCTATTGGGCCCTGGTCAAAGATAGTGCACTACATAGGGATTAGGGTGCTATTGGGCCCTGGTCAAAGATAGTGCACTACATAGGGATTAGGGTGCTATTGGGCCCTGGTCAAAGATAGTGCACTACATAGGGATTAGGGTGCTATTGGGCCCTGGTCAAAGATAGTGCACTACATAGGGAGCCATTTGGGATACAGGCTAGGTCACTAACCAGGTCATATGGGATAAGTAGTGGGTCAAAGCTAACATAGTGTATAATAACTGTATTATGAAGACAACGTTGCATCCTATCCCCTAGATAGTGCATTACTTCTGACCAGAACCCTATGGGACCCTGGTCAAAAAGGTGCGCACTATGTAGGGGATAGGTTGACATTTGGTATGCATCTCTGCCTCAGGTTGTAACTACAGAGCCATGACCTAGATGTAAAAGAGAGACAGAGAGAGAGACAGAGAGAGAGAGAGAGGAGAGAGAGAGAGACACAGAGAGAGAGAGGAGAGAGAGAGAGACACAGAGAGAGAGAGGAGAGAGAGAGAGACACAGAGAGAGAGAGAGAGAGAGAGAGAGAGAGAGAGAGAGAGAGAGAGAGAGAGAGAGAGAGAGAGAGAGAGAGAGAGAGAGAGAGAGAGAGAGAGAGAGAGAGAGAGAGAGAGAGAGACAGAGAGAGAGAGACAGAGAGAGAGAGAGACAGAGAGAGAGAGAGAGAGAGAGAGAGAGAGAGAGAGAGAGAGAGAGAGAGAGAGAGAGAGAGAGAGAGAGAGAGAGAGAGAGAGAGAGAGAGAGAAAAAGAAACAACTCACATTATAGGGATGGTTTCTTAGACCTAAATTAAGCCCTCTCCTCCAGATGAAAAAGCACTTTCTTTAAATGAGATGCTCCCTAGGGCTTCTTCCTGAAATGTGCACTCTACTCTCCATTAGGGACTGGAAGACTGGATTGGTGCAGACTGAATGTCTCCTTTACTCCCCGTTAGGGACTGGAAGACTGGATTGGTGCAGACTGAATGTCTCCTTTACTCCCCGTTAGGGACTGGAAGACTGGATTGGTGCAGACTGAATGTCTACTGTACTCCCCGTTAGGGACTGGAAGACTGGATTGGTGCAGACTGAATGTCTCCTTTACTCCCCGTTAGGGACTGGAAGACTGGATTGGTGCAGACTGAATGTCTCCTTTACTCCCCGTTAGGGACTGGAAGACTGGATTGATGCAGACTGAATGTCTCCTTTACTCCCCGTTAGGGACTGGAAGACTGGATTGGTGCAGACTGAATGTCTCCTTTACTCCCCGTTAGGGACTGGAAGACTGGATTGGTGCAGACTGAATGTCTCCTTTACTCCCCGTTAGGGACTGGAAGACTGGATTGGTGCAGACTGAATGTCTACTGTACTCCCCGTTAGGGACTGGAAGACTGGATTGGTGCAGACTGAATGTCTCCTTTACTCCCCGTTAGGGACTGGAAGACTGGATTGGTGCAGACTGAATGTCTCCTTTACTCCCCGTTAGGGACTGGAAGACTGGATTGGTGCAGACTGAATGTCTCCTGTACTCCCCGTTAGGGACTGGAAAACTATATTGATGCAGACTGAATGTCTACTGTACTTTCCTGATGCTGATCCAATGCTGTTAAATCAGGAGACAACTACAGTAGACTAGAGTACACTGTTAAATAAGGAGACAACTACAGTAGACTAGAGTACACTGTTAAATCAGGAGACAACTACAGTAGACTAGAGTACACTGTTAAATCAGGAGACAACTACAGTAGACTACAGTACACTGTTAAATCAGGAGACAACTACAGTAGACTACAGTAGACTGTTAAATCTGTTGATCCCTGACTGAGAGTCCACTAGACTACAGCAGACTGTTGATCCCTGAGTCCACTAGACTACAGCAGACTGTTAAATCTGAGTCCACTAGACTACAGTAGACTGTTGATCCCTGACGGAGAGTCCACTAGACTACAGCAGACTGTTGATCCCTGATGGAGAGTCCACTAGACTACAGTAGACTGTTGATCCCTGACGGAGAGTCCACTAGACTACAGCAGACTGTTAAATCCCTGAGTCCACTAGACTACAGTAGACTGTTGATCCCTGACGGAGAGTCCACTAGACTACAGTAGACTGTTAAATCCCTGAGTCCACTAGACTACAGCAGACTGTTGATCCCTGATGGAGAGTCCACTAGACTACAGTAGACTGTTGATCCCTGACGGAGAGTCCACTAGACTACAGCAGACTGTTGATCCCTGATGGAGAGTCCACTAGACTACAGTAGACTGTTGATCCCTGACGGAGAGTCCACTAGACTACAGCAGACTGTTAAATCCCTGAGTCCACTAGACTACAGCAGACTGTTGATCCCTGAGTCCACTAGACTACACAGACTGTAATCCCTGAGGGTTACTAGACTACAGCAGACTGTTGATCCCTGAGTCCACTAGACTACAGCAGACTGTTAAATCCCTGAGTCCACTAGACTACAGTAGACTGTTGATCCCTGATGGAGAGTCCACTAGACTACAGTAGACTGTTGATCCCTGACGGAGAGTCCACTAGACTGCGTCAGAAAGGGAGTGAATACAACCACATCCAACTCCAGATGCAGCTCATTCAAGTAAACAAACATGTAATCAGATGGTTATCAACTACAACATCACAGATGTAATCAGAGGGTTATCAACTACAACAACACAGATGTAATCAGAGGGTTATCAACTACAACATCACAGATGTAATCAGAGGGTTATCAACTACAACATCACAGATGTAATCAGAGTGTTATCAACTACAACAACACAGATGTAATCAGAGGGTTATCAACTACAACATCACAGATGTAATCAGAGTGTTATCAACTACAACATCACAGATGTAATCAGAGGTTATCAACTACAACATCACAGATGTAATCAGAGTGTTATCAACTACAACAACACAGATGTAATCAGAGGGTTATCAACTACAACATCACAGATGTAATCAGAGTGTTATCAACTACAACATCACAGATGTAATCAGAGGGTTATCAACTACAACATCACAGATGTAATCAGAGTGTTATCAACTACAACATCACAGATGTAATCAGAGGGTTATCAACTACAACATCACAGATGTAATCAGAGGGTTATCAACTACAACATCACAGATGTAATCAGAGGGTTATCAACTACAACATCACAGATGTAATCAGAGTGTTATCAACTACAACATCACAGATGTAATCAGAGTGTTATCAACTACAACATCACAGATGTAATCAGAGGGTTATCAACTACAACATCACAGATGTAATCAGAGTGTTATCAACTACAACATCACAGATGTAATCAGAGGGTTATCAACTACAACATCACAGATGTAATCAGAGGGTTATCAACTACAACATCACAGATGTAATCAGAGTGTTATCAACTACAACAACACAGATGTAATCAGAGGGTTTGATTAGATGTTACACCACCACCTGGTATGGGTCCTGGATGGGGGCTGGGCCCCAGATGTAATGTTTAGAAGCCTCTATGGACCTGGAGACTTGGCGCTCCGGTACCGCTGGGCCCCAGTGTGCGGTGGTCTACACAGAACAGTCTGGATTATAAAGGTCCTGGAGTCTTTTACAATTTTTGGATGGCAGGGCCTGATGTACTTCTAACAGCCCTGGTATAGAGGTCCTGGATGGCAGGGAGCTGGGCCCCAGTGATGTACAGGTGGTCTACACCACCACCTGGTATAGAGGTCCTGGATGGCAGGGAGCTGGGCCCCAGTGATGTACAGGTGGTCTACACCACCACCTGGTATAGAGGTCCTGGATGGCAGGGAGCTGGGCCCCAGTGATGTACAGGTGGTCTACACCACCACCTGGTATAGAGGTCCTGGATGGCAGGGAGCTGGACCCCAGTGATGTACAGGTGGTCTACACCACCACCTGGTATAGAGGTCCTGGATGGCAGGGAGCTGGGCCCCAGTGATGTACAGGTGGTCTACACCACCACCTGGTATAGAGGTCCTGGATGGCAGGGAGCTGGGCCCCAGTGTTATACTGGGCGGTCTACACCACCACCTGGTATAGAGGTCCTGGATGGCAGGGAGCTGAGCCCCAGTGATGTACAGGTGGTCTACACCACCACCTGGTATAGAGGTCCTGGATGGCAGGGAGCTGGGCCCCAGTGATGTACAGGTGGTCTACACCACCACCTGGTATAGAGGTCCTGGATGGCAGGGAGCTGGACCCCAGTGATGTACAGGTGGTCTACACCACCACCTGGTATAGAGGTCCTGGATGGCAGGGAGCTGGGCCCCAGTGATGTACAGGTGGTCTACACCACCACCTGGTATAGAGGTCCTGGATGGCAGGGAGCTGGGCCCCAGTGATGTACAGGTGGTCTACACCACCACCTGGTATAGAGGTCCTGGATGGCAGGGAGCTGGGCCCCAGTGATGTACAGGTGGTCTACACCACCACCTGGTATAGAGGTCCTGGATGGCAGGGAGCTGGGCCCCAGTGATGTACAGGTGGTCTACACCACCACCTGGTATAGAGGTCCTGGATGCAGGGAGCTGGGCCCCAGTGATGTACAGGTGGTCTACACCACCACCTGGTATAGAGGTCCTGGATGCAGGGAGCTGGGCCCCAGTGATGTACAGGTGGTCTACACCACCACCTGGTATAGAGGTCCTGGATGCAGGGAGCTTGGCCCCAGTGATGTACTGGGCTGTACGCACTACCTTCTGTAGTGCCTTCTGTTCGGAGGCCGAGCAGTTGCCATAGCAGGCGGTGATGCAACTCTCTCAGTGGTGCAGCTGTAGAAGCTTTTGAGATTCTTAGGACCCATGTCAAATCTTTTCAGTCTCCTGAGGGGGAAAAGGTTTTGTCGTGCCCTCTTCACGACTGTCTTGTGTGATTGGACCATGATAGTTTGTTTGTGATGTGGAGACCAAAGAACTTGTAGCTCTTAACCTGCTCCACTACAGCCCCGTCGATGAGAATGGGTCCTCCTCAGTTCTCCTTTTCCTGTAGTCCACAAGTGTCTCCTTTGTCTTGATCATGTTGAGGGAGAGGTTGTTGTCCTGGCACCAAACGGCCAGGTCTCTGGCATCCTCCTTATAGGCTGTCTCATCGATGTCGGTGAACAGGCCTACCACTGTTGTGTCATCAGCCAACTTAAGGATGGTGTTGGGGTCATGCCTGTTCACGCAGTCGTGAGTGAACAGGGAGTACAGGAGTGGACTGAGCATGCACCCCTGAGGGGCCCCTGTGTTGAGGATCAGTGTGGGGGATGTGTTGTTACCTAACCTTACCACCTGGGGGTGGCCCGTGAGGAAGTCCAGGACCCAGTTGCAGAGGGAGGTGTTTAGTCCCAGGGTCCTTGGCTTATTGATGAGCTTTGAGGGCACTACGGTGTTGAAAGCTGAGCTGTTGTCCATGAATAGCATTCTCAAATAGGTGTTCCTTTTGTCCAGATGGAAAGGACAGTGTGGAGTGCAATAGAGATTGCGTCATCTGTGGATCTGTTAGTGCGGTATGCAAATTGGAGTGGGTGTAGTGTTTCTGGGATAATGGTGTTGATGTGAGCCATGACCAGCCTTTCAAATCACTTCATGGCTACAGACGTGAGTGCTACGGGTCGGTAGTCATTTAGGCAGGTTACCTTGTGTTCTTGTGCACAGGAACTATGGTGGTCTGCTTAAAAATATGTTGGTATGACATACTCGGACAGGGAGTGGTTGAAAATGTCAGTGAAGACACTTGCCAGTTGGTCAGTGCATGCTTGTAGTACACGTCCTAGTAATCCATCTGGCCCTGTGGCCTTGTGAATGTTGACCTGTTTAATGGTCTTACTCACATTGGCTGCGGAGAGCGTGATCACACAGTCGTCCGGAACAGCTGGTGCCCTCATGCATGTTTCAGTGTTATTTGTGTTACATCTGCTCTTGCCACGCCCTCTACTGCTCATCCTGTTTCTCCTTGATCTGCCACACTCCCCCAGAGTTCTCTCTCTCTCTCTCTCTCTGTGTGATTGTGTGGGCAGAGACAGGTGTGCTGAAGTCAGAGCAGATCCCCACCAGCTGCAACCTCTTCCGTAATCAAGACCTCTACAAATACTCAGCCCTGCCACTTCCACGCTGCCAGATCGTAATCTCTGCTCAGTCAGTCTATGCCTCTAGCCGTTTGTTACTGTGAGATCCTGTTGTGCCTGTTTTCCCTGCCTGATGCTGTTTTCCTCTCCGCTACAGTTCTGCCCGCTCTGACTCTGGTCCCTGTCTCCAGTTACACGTCTCGTCATCCTGCTACTCTGTCCTGGATTCCCCACTCTACTAATCCCTTGGATTCCACTCCAGACCTGGTTACCCTGTCCCAACCCCTCTCACTCCAGTCTCAGCACCTGCTTACCCTGTCCCAACCCCTCTTACTCCAGTCTCAGCACCTGCCTACCCTGTCCCAACCCCTCTCACTCCAGCCTCAGCCTCCACACCTGGTTTCTTGCAACCCACCCGAGCTTCCCCTGACCTGCACTCCATCTTCACCCTGCGTTTCTATAATAAATACCTTGGTTACTTCATCCCAGTCTCATCTACCCCTGTGTTTCAATAAATACCTTGGTTACGTCATCCCAGTCTCCATCTTCCCCCTGTGTTAAATACCTTGGTTATTTCATCCCAGTCTCCATCTCCCCCTGTGTTAAATACCTTGGTTACTTCATCCCAGTCTCATCTACCCCTGTGTTTCAATAAATACCTTGGTTACTTCATCCCAGTCTCCATCTTCCCCCTGTGTTGAATACCTTGGTTATTTCATCCCAGTCTCCATCTTCCCCCTGTGTTAAATACCTTGGTTACTTCATCCCAGTCTCATCTTCGCCCTGTGGTTCTATAAATACCTTTGTTACTTCATCCCAGTCTCATCTCCCCCCTGTGTTTCTATAAATACCTTGGTTACTTCATCCCAGTCTCCATCTTCCCCCTGTGTTTCTATAAATACCTTGGTTACTTCATCCCAGTCTCCATCTCCCCCTGTGTAAATAAATACCTTGGTTACTTCATCCCAGTGTCCTCGTCAGAATCTGCTCTTGGGTTCCCCTGTTTCACTCCGTGTAATAATTTGCCTCGATGCGAGCATAGATGTAGTTCAGCTCGTCTGGTAGGCTTGTGTCACTGGGCAGCTCTCGGCTGTGCTTCCCCTTGTAGTCTGTAATGGTCTGCAAGCCCTGCCACATGCGACGTGCGGTGGAGCCGGTGTAGTACGACTTGACCTTAGTCCTGTATTGACGCTTTGCCTGTTTGATGGTTCGTCGGAGGGCATAGCGGGAATTCTTGTAAGCTTCCGGGTTAGAATCCCGCTCCTTGAAAGCGGCAGCTCTGGCCTTTAGCTCAGTGAGGATGTTGTCTGTAATCCATGGCTTCTGGTTGGGGTATGTACGTACGGTCACTGTGGAGACGACGTCATCGATGTAATTATTGATGAAGCCAGTGACTGATGTGGTGTACTCCTCAATGGCATCGGAAGAATCCCGGAACATGCTAGAAAAACAGTCCTGTAGCTTGGCATCTGCTTCATCCGACCAATTTTTCATTGACCGGGTCACTGGTGCTTCCTGCTTTAATTGTTGCTTATAAGCAAGAATCAGGAGGATAGAGTTACGGTCAGATTTTCCAAATAGAGGGTGAGGGAGAGCTTTGTATGCGTCTCTGTGTGTAGAGGACAGGTGGTCTAGAGCTTTGTACGTGTCTCTGTGTGTAGAGGACAGGTGGTCTAGAGCTTTGTACGTGTCTCTGTGTGTAGAGTAAAAGTGGTCTAGAGCTTTGTACGTGTCTCTGTGTGTGGAGGACAGGTGGTCTAGAGCTTTGTACGTGTCTCTGTGTGTGGAGGACAGGTGGTCTAGAGCTTTGTACGTGTCTCTGTGTGTAGAGGACAGGTGGTCTAGAGCTTTGTACGTGTCTCTGTGAGTAGAGGACAGGTGGTCTAGAGCTTTGTACGTGTCTCTGTGTGTAGAGGACAGGTGGTCTAGAGCTTTGTACGTGTCTCTGTGTGTAGAGGACAGGTGGTCTAGAGCTTTGTACGTGTCTCTGTGTGTAGAGGACAGGTGGTCTAGAGCTTTGTACGTGTCTCTGTGTGTAGAGGACAGGTGGTCTAGAGTTTTGTACGCGTCTCTGTGTGTAGAGTAAAAGTGGTCTAGAGCTTTTCCCTTCTGGTTCCACATTTAACATGCTGATAGAAATGAGGTAAAACGGATTTAAGTTTCCCTGCATTAATGTCCCCGGCCACTAGGAGCGCTGCCTCTGGATGAGCGTTTTCTTGTTTGCTTATGACGGAATACAACTCATTGATTGCGGTCTTAGTGCCAGCATCGGTCTGTGGTGGTATGTAAACAGCTACAAACAAATACAGACGAAAACTCTCTAGGTAGATAGTGTGGTCTACAGCTTAACATGAGCTACTCTACCTCGGGCGAGCTAAACCTCGAGACTTCCTTAGATATCGTGCACCAGCTGTTGTTTACATATATGCATAGTCTGCCACCCTTTGTCTTACCAGACGCCGCTGTTCTGTCCTGCTGGTGCAGTGTATAACCAACCAGCTGTATGTTGATAGTGTCGTCATTCAGCCACGACTCTGTGAAACATAAGACATGACCGTTTTAATGTCCCATTGGTAGTTTAATCTTCCTCTTCGGTCGTCAATTTTATTTTCCAATGATTGCACGTTAGCTAGGAGAACGAAAGGCAGAGGAGGTTTATTCAATCGCCTTCTTTTTCTGTTCCCGGGAAAGCAGTATGTCCTTCACGTCGGGCTCGTCGGAATCTCACTTATTTTCCCCTCCCTCCCTCCCTCCCTCCCTCCCTCCCTCCCTCCCTCCCTCCCTCCCTCCCCCTCCCTCCCTCCCTTGTCCCATCTCTACTCCACTCCTCTTAAACACGTCCTCTCTACTCTTCTCTCCCTTTCTCTCTCCCTCTCCTCTTATCCCTCTCTCATGCGAGTAAGAAATCACTAATTTGTTAATCACATCCTATCCCTGATTAGGGTTAGTGTGACCTGCCTCATGCATGGTTGGCAGAGAGGGACAAACTGAATCTTCATGAATGACTGGCTTGAATTGTGAGTTTGACCACTTTCGTAATGAGCCAAAATGTATCGCTTTAAACCCAAAGTTGCAAAGGAAAAACACATCACCAGATTCACAGGGAATACATGACATAGTATGGAGATGCATTACTCCAAGCCGCAGCTTCATACTACTCGTCCAACATAGTTGCAAAGGAAACGTGATCTATTTAAAAAACACAGGAACGGCTGCATCTAGTTGTCATAACCTCGTACATTCACACTACTTTAATGCAGGCTACTTCAGTTACACATTTCTCTGAACAGAGGGAGAAAAACACATCACCAGATTCACAGGGAATACATGACATAGTATGGAGATGCAATACTCCAAGCCGCAGCTTCATACTACTTGTCCAACATAGAGAAACTGATGCTGTATACTGGTTGTTGAGGTGAATTGGCATGGGGTATGAGGGGTCCATGGGTGGCTTTTGGATTGTCTTACTCATTGATAGGAAGACGTTTGGTCCAAATCAGATATTGCGTACTATATTTACTGAATATTACCTGAATCCTATAAATTAAAATCAATATTACATCCCCTCGGTCTCTGCTTGTCTACTCTCCTTAATCTGGATCAATATTACATCTCCTCGGTCTCTGCTTGTCTACTCTCCTTAACCTGGATCAATATTACATCACCTATTTCATTGGACAGATCTGAACGAACTGACCAGGCGAAAGTCATTAAGCCTAATGATGAGCGGACACCATAATGGTGGAGTTCCTGCCCAGAAGCCAGATCTCACAATGGCCTGGATAGACATGTGACATATCCGCTAACCACATCATATAACAGAGCAATCGGATACCCGACTGCACGATTGATGACGTGGCAAGCACCCATTGATTGATGCAATGCAATGCCTGCACATTGGACGTCTAGTCGGGGAGGAAGTCTACCATTGGTTTGACCTGACAAGTCTCAGGCTAGCCTGGAGAAATCTAGTCTGTTTGTGCTAACATTCTACTCATTGAATGTGACAAGGAGTGGAAAGTTAGCACAAACAGACGGGATTTCTCCAGGCTAGTCTTAAACTACCTCTCACACATAAAGACACTCAAGGATATTGTATATCTTAAACGTGTATTCACATTAACTTTCCACAGTTCATCATGATAAATATTGTACACCTCTCTCTCTCTCTCTCTCTCTCTCTCTCTCTCTCTCTCTCTCTCTCTCTCTCTCTCTCTCTGTCTCTCTCTCTCTCTCTCTCTCTCTCTCTCTCTCTCTCTCTCTCTCTCTCTCTCTCTCTCTCTCTCTCTCTCTCTCTCTCTCTCTCTCTCTCTCTCTCTCTCTCTCTCTCTCTCTCTCTCTCTCTCTCTCAGTTGACAAACCCTCCCTCCTTTCTGACATGTGTACTTACTTCTCAATTTAACCCTGTCACACACCCCAGACATTTAAAACCAATTAACAGTTCCCACGGGAACCATTATCTGCAGCACCTGCTGCCCTTCAGGGCACATTTGGCCGTCGCACACCCAAGTGGCAGGAAATGGGTGGAGGTGTGCTCCAGTTAAAAGCTTCCCTAAGCAGTAATGGAACTAGAACCGAAGGGAATGAAGGATATGAAATAAGGACAGTCATTAGGCAGACACCGTCTGCACCTGAAATGGCACCCTATTCCCTATGTAGCCTATTGGGGTGTAGTGCACTACTTTTGGTCAGGGCCTATTGGGCTGTCGTGCACTACTTTTGGTCAGGGCCAATAGGGCTGTCGTGCACTACTTTTGACCAGGGCCTATTGGGCTGTCGTGCACTACTTTTGACCAGGGCCTATAGGGCTGTCGTGCACTACTTTTGACCAGGGCCAATTGGGCTGTCGTGCACTACTTTTGGGCAGGGCCAATAGGGCTGTCGTGCACTACTTTTGACCAGGGCCTATTGGGCTGTCGTGCACTACTTTTGACCAGGGCCTATAGGGCTGTCGTGCACTACTTTTGACCAGGGCCAATAGGGCTGTCATGCACTACTTTTGACCAGGGCCAATAGGGCTGTCATGCACTACTTTTGACCAGGCCAATAGGGCTGTCATGCACTACTTTTGACCAGGCCAATAGGGCTGTCGTGCACTACTTTTGGTCAGGGCCAATAGGGCTGTCGTGCACTACTTTTGACCAGGGCCTATTGGGCTGTCGTGCACTACTTTTGACCAGGGCCTATAGGGCTGTCGTGCACTACTTTTGACCAGGCCAATAGGGCTGTCATGCACTACTTTTGACCAGGCCAATAGGGTGCTATGTTTTCTATTTATTCATCCGTTATTTTACCAGGTTAGTTGACTGAGACCTTCTCATTTGCATGAGACCTGTGTCTTTAGAAGTCTTTAGAGAAATAAACTTTACAAATACATAATACATGAATTGGTGGAACGACCCTTAAACAGCTGCATGAAGGCCTGAATTGGTGGAACGACCCTTAAACAGCTGCATGAAGGCCTGAATTGGTGGAACGACCCTTAAACAGCTGCATGAAGGCCTGAATTGGTGGAACGACCCTTAAACAGCTGCATGAAGGCCTGAATTGGTGGAACGACCCTTAAACAGCTGCATGAAGGCCTGAATTGGTGGAACGACCCTTAAACAGCTGCATGAAGGCCTGAATTGGTGGAACGACCCTTAAACAGCTGCATGAAGGCCTGAATTGGTGGAACGACCCTTAAACAGCTGCATGAAGGCCTGAATTGGTAGAACGACCCTTAAACAGCTGCATGAAGGCCTGAATTGGTGGAACGACCCTTAAACAGCTGCATGAAGGCCTGAATTGGTGGAACGACCCTTAAACAGCTGCATGAAGGCCTGAATTGGTGGAACGACCCTTAAACAGCTGCATGAAGGCCTGAATTGGTGGAACGACCCTTAAACAGCTACATGAAGGCCTGAATTGGTAGAACGACCCTTAAACAGCTACATGAAGGCCTGATTTGGTAGAACGACCCTTAAACAGCTACATGAAGGCCTGAATTGGTAGAACGACCCTTAAACAGTCACATGGTGGCCTGATACGGGTCGGCTACTTACAATGACATTATTATGGACAAAAGAGCAACATTATTTGTATTTGTCAAATGGCAAGCCAGCACAAGGGGAGTCCCTCAGGGGAGTCCCTCAGGGGAGTCCCTCAGGGCAGTCCCCCATTTGTGTAGGCTATTCACCAGACAAAACCGCTCAATAATAAATAGTGTCTGAATTCATCCTCGTTGTCTATTGGCTATTTGATATGTAATTTTAATTAAAAAATGTCTAGAAATAGCAGCTAAATATGATATATAGCTATAGATAGTACACTGCATAATGAAATAAACCCTAGTGAGCTAGTGTTTTGAGAGGGGGCTGACTGTATAATTTGGCATGAATAGATTGGTTTTATGCACAAACTTTCTATCCAAGCTGGGAGAGGGCGCGAGGACGGTGCAGGTAACGCTGCTATCAGCTCTTAGTCCGTACAGGACTGTACTAAAATAAATCAGTTGGTTGCTGATTAGTATGCTGTTGCGTCGAACATTTATTTTACAATATGCAATGTTTGAATTTTCAACTTTAATCACTTAACAAGTAAATGCATTATTGCCAGCAGCCAGCGTTCTAAAGACGGCATTATTACGACACCGTGTATTCCTAACGCGTGGTGAAATATTAGGCTTAACATGAGAAAATGAGCACCAAATAGGCCTACCAATAAACATTGATCCATTACCTAAAGCAAAGCTCTGGCACAACAGAGGGGATCCAGTAAAACTGAGTTATGCCAGTGAACTATTCAACATTATGTGTAGATCTGTCAGTCGACACATTAGGGATTTGACACGGACTACAGCCAAAAGCTTTACACATTTAAACATTTGTAAAATATATATATATATATATATATTATAATAATACACAATAAAAAAAATAACATTTACTTCAAATAAATATTTTGGTCTTTTAACTGTATTTGTGTCAGATGTGTGTGTGGGCCTTGACGTTTGATCTTGGCCTTCTATTACAGAATGTTGGACACAAACACCATTCTAGAACACTGTAACTAGATGAGACAATAATAGGAAGGAGAAGAAAGGGGACAGTCATTGGCTGTTGTGTTACTGCATGTTTTATTGAGACCCTGGAGCTGTGTTGAATTTTTATTGAGACCCTGGAGGTGTGTTGAATTTTTATTGAGACCCTGGAGGTGTGTTGATTGAATACATTACAGAAGAGTGGTGTGCCAGGATGTACCAGTGTGTTGTGGCTCAGGAGCATGGCTTAGAAGGTCAAACACTCCCATGTGTGCTTTCTCTCACTCTTTCTGTCTCTCTTTCTGTCTCTCTTTCTGTCTCTCTTTCTGTCTCTCTTTGTGTCTCTCTTTCTGTCTCTCTTTCTGTCTCTCTTTGTGTCTCTCTTTCTGTCTCTCTTTCTGTCTCTCTTTGTGTCTCTCTTTGTGTCTCTCTTTCTGTCTCTCTTTGTGTCTCTCTTTGTGTCTCTCTTTCTGTCTCTCTTTGTGTCTCTCTTTGTGTCTCTCTTTCTGTCTCTCTTTCTGTCTCTCATTGTGTCTCTCTTTCTGTCTCTCTTTGTGTCTCTCATTGTGTCTCTCTTTCTGTCTCTCTTTCTGTCTCTCTTTGTGTCTCTCTTTCTGTCTCTCTCTCTGTCTCTCTTTGTGTCTCTCTTTGTGTCTCTCTTTCTGTCTCTCTTTGTGTCTCTCTTTGTGTCTCTCTTTGTGTCTCTCTTTGTGTCTCTCTTTGTGTCTCTCTTTGTGTCTCTCTTTGTGTCTCTCTTTCTGTCTCTCTTTGTGTCTCTCTTTGTGTCTCTCTTTCTGTCTCTCTTTGCTGTCTCTCTTTGTGTCTCTCTTTGTGTCTCTCTTTCTGTCTCTCTCTCTGTCTCTCTTTGTGTCTCTCTTTGTGTCTCTCTTTCTGTCTCTCTTTGTGTCTCTCTTTGTGTCTCTCTTTCTGTCTCTCTTTCTGTCTCTCTCTCTGTCTCTCTTTGTGTCTCTCTCTCTGTCTCTCTTTGTGTCTCTCTTTGTGTCTCTCTTTGTGTCTCTCTTTGTGTCTCTCTTTCTGTCTCTCTTTCTCTCTTTGTGTCTCTCTTTGTGTCTCTCTTTCTGTCTCTCTTTCTGTCTCTCTTTCTGTCTCTCTTTGTGTCTCTCTCTTCTCTTTGTGTCTCTCTTTCTGTCTCTCTTTGTCTCTTTCTCTCTTTTCTGTCTCTCTTTGTCTCTCTTTGTGTCTCTCTTTGTGTCTCTCTTTGTGTCTCTCTTTCTGTCTCTCTTTGTGTCTCTCTTTGTGTCTCTCTTTGTGTCTCTCTTTGTGTCTCTCTTTGTGTCTCTCTTTCTGTCTCTCTTTGTGTCTCTCTTTGTGTCTCTCTTTGTGTCTCTCTTTCTGTCTCTCTTTGTGTCTCTCTTTGTGTCTCTCTTTCTGTCTCTCTTTGTCTCTCTTTGTCTCTCTTTCTGTCTCTCTTTCTGTCTCTCTTTCTGTCTCTCTTTGTGTCTCTCTTTGTGTCTCTCTTTCTGTCTCTCTTTGTGTCTCTCTTTGTGTCTCTCTTTCTGTCTCTCTTTCTGTCTCTCTTTGTGTCTCTCTTTGTGTCTCTCTTTCTGTCTCTCTTCTGTCTCTCTTTGTGTCTCTCTTTGTGTCTCTCTTTCTGTCTCTCTCTCTGTCTCTCTTTGTGTCTCTCTTTGTGTCTCTCTTTCTGTCTCTCTTTCTGTCTCTCTCTCTGTCTCTCTTTCTGTCTCTCTCTCTGTCTCTCTTTGTGTCTCTCTTTGTGTCTCTCTTTCTGTCTCTCTCTCTGTCTCTCTTTGTGTCTCTCTTTGTGTCTCTCTTTCTGTCTCTCTTTCTGTCTCTCTTTGTGTCTCTCTTTCTGTCTCTCTCTCTGTCTCTCTTTGTGTCTCTCTTTGTGTCTCTCTTTCTGTCTCTCTTTCTGTCTCTCTTTCTGTCTCTCTTTGTGTCCCTTTCTATCATTGTCTGCCTGTCCCTCAATCTCTGTTTTTGTTTCTCTCTCCATCCATCTCTCCCACATCCCTCTCTCCCTCTCCCTCCCCTCTCCCCCTCTCCCTCTCTCACTTTCCCTCTCCCCTCCCTCTTCCCCTCTCCCCTCTCCCTCTCCCTCTCTCCTCTCAACCCTCCCCTCTCCCCTCCCCTCTCCCTCTCCCCTCCTCCCTCTCCCTCTCCCTCTCCCCTCTCCCCTATCTCCCTCAAAGACCTTTCCTGTCCTGTTCACAGTACATCACATTGACCTTGTTTCATACAGATGTAGGATCTAAATTTGAGCCAGTTTGCTTACAGCAGGAAATTAATCCTGCAGCAACAGGAAATGTGGATTACAATTAATGGACATTTTGGATGGAAAAATCAAGTTTGAAATTTCAATGTGGAAATTGCAAACTTCAGAAGCCTTTTTAACCTAAAATGCACTACACATTTAAAGTTTCTTGCATAGCAGGAAAGTTCTCCTGCAACAGGGTGATCAAATTACGATCCTACATCAGTATGACTCAGTATGTCCCAAATGACCCTGGTCAAAAGTAGTGCACTATTTAGTGAATAGGGTGCCATAGGGTCCTGGTCTAAAGTAGTGCACTATATAGGGAATAGGGTGCCATAGGGTCCTGGTCTAAAGTAGTGCACTATATAGGGAATAGGGTGCCATAGGGTCCTGGTCTAAAGTAGTGCACTATATAGGGAATAGTGTGCCATAGGGTCCTGGTCTAAATTAGTGCACTATATAGGGAATAGGGTGCCATAGGGTCCTGGTCTAAAGTAGTGCACTATATAGGGAATAGTGTGCCATAGGGTCCTGGTCTAAAATAGTGCACTATATAGGGAATAGGGTGCCATAGGGTCCTGGTCTAAAGTAGTGCACTATATAGGGAATAGGGTGCCATAGGGTCCTGGTCTAAAGTAGTGCACTATATAGGGAATAGTGTGCCATAGGGTCCTGGTCTAAAGTAGTGCACTATATAGGGAATAGGGTGCCATAGGGTCCTGGTCTAAAGTAGTGCACTATATAGGGAATAGTGTGCCATAGGGTCCTGGTCTAAAGTAGTGCACTATATAGGGAATAGTGTGCCATAGGGTCCTGGTCTAAAGTAGTGCACTATATAGGGAATTCACAACAACAACAAAATATAAATAAAAAGAACAGAAGAGGAAAAACACTAACAGCCTGCTGCTTAGCTTTCCACCAATCAGGGACCAAACACATGATGACAGGTTAACAGTCCAGGGAGAGAACCTAGAGGTGGTAGGGAGGCAGAGAGAGGAGGGAGGTTACGCAACTAACACACCATCTATGTCGCTCTCTGTCTCTGTCTCTCCATTTCTCTGCCTCTCTCGCTCTCTCCAGTTCACCCTCTCTCTCTCAATTTTTTTCTCTCTCTCTCTCTCTCTCTCTCTCTCTCACTCTTCCTCTCTCTTTTTCTCACTCTTTCTCTCTCTCTCTCTTTCACTCTTAAACACAGATACACAGACACTCTCTCTCTGGGCTTAGCTTTTAGTCAGAGGCAAGCATATACACACATTCTGCATGTTAGGTTATGGATGGGAGAGATTTGATTCAGGAAACCGGCATGCAGAGCCATTCCAACCAACCTTCACGGGCTACAATAAGCAACCTGGGTTCAAATACTATTTGAGAAAATGAATTGAATTGATCTGATCCAAATTGGTCATTTTAATTTATAGGATTCAGATAATATTCAGTAAATATAGTACCCAACATCTGATTTGGACCAAACGTCTTCCTATCAATGAGTAAGACAATCCAAAAGCCACCCACGGACCTCTCATACCCCATGCCAATTCACCTCAACAACCAGTATACAGCATCAGTTTCTCTATGTTGGACGAGTAGTATGAAGCTGCGGCTTGGAGTATTGCATCTCCATACTATGTCATGTATTCCCTGTGAATCTGGTGATGTGTTTTTCCTTTGCAACTTTGGGTTTAAAGCGATACATTTTGGCTCACTACGAAAATAAATTGTGTGGTCAAACTGACAATTCAAGCCAGTCATTCATGAAGATTCAGTTTGTCCCTCTCTGCCAACCATGCATGAGGCAGGTCACACTAACCCTAATCAGGGATAGGATGTGATTAACAAATTAGTGATTTCTTACTCGCATGAGAGAGGGATAAGAGGAGAGGGAGAGAGAAAGGGAGAGAAGAGTAGAGAGGACGTGTTTAAGAGGAGTGGAGTAGAGATGGGTCAAGGGAGGGAGGGAGGGAGGGAGGGAGGGAGGGAGGGAGGGAGGGAGGGAGGGAGGGAGGGAGGGAGGGAGGGAGGGAGGGAGGGGAGAAGAAAATAAGTGAGAGAGAGATGGAGAGGAGGGAGGAAAATAAGTGGGAGAGAGATGGAGAGGAGGGAGAGGTGTGGAGAGAGAGAGAGAGGGAGCTCTGGCTGTGAGACTTTGTTACTGTATAATAGATGCTTAGAAATACCCAGGATGGACATCATCATCGTCACCGTGACATGACATCACACAAGATCCCCAGGGCCTGGAGAGATAATCCCTGATAATCTGAGAAATACAGAGGCTGTGTCCCAAAGGACACTATATAGAGAATAGGGTGCCACTGGATCCTGGACAAAAGTAGTGCACTACAGCCCTATAGGCCCTGGTCAAGAGTAGTGCACTAAAGCCCTATAGGCCTTGGTCAAGAGTAGTGCACTACAGCCCTATAGGCCCTGGTCAAGAGTAGTGCACTAAAGCCCTATAGGCCCTGGTCAAGAGTAGTGCACTAAAGCCCTATAGGCCCTGGTCAAGAGTAGTGCACTAAAGCCCTATAGGCCCTGGTCAAGAGTAGTGCACTACAGCCCTATAGGCCCTGGTCAAGAGTAGTGCACTAAAGCCCTATAGGCCCTGGTCAAGAGTAGTGCACTAAAGCCCTATAGGCCCTGGTCAAGAGTAGTGCACTAAAGCCCTATAGGCCCTGGTCAAGAGTAGTGCACTACATAGGGAAGAGGGTGACATTGCAGATGCAGACGGTGTCACACTTCCCCCACAAATAAAGCCCACAGGTCCAGAACAAATATGATGTTAATGACGGTTGAGAGACATGGCAGTAGAAATAGAAATCTAGATCAGCTCAGGGAAGATCTTTTCTACTCTTCTAACATTCTATCCCCTTCGACAGACTTAGACCAATCAGGAGTTGATATTGACCTAATGATATTGACTTACACCAATCAGGAGTTGATATTGACCAAATGATATTGACCTACACCAATCAGGAGTTGATATTGACCAAATGATATTGACCTACACCAATCAGGAGTTCATATTGACCTAATGATATTGACCTACACCAATCAGGAGTTGATATTGACCAAATGATATTGACCTAATGATATTGACCTACTGATATTGACCAAATGATATTGACCTACACCAATCAGGAGTTGATATTGACCAAATGATATTGACCTAATGATATTGACCTACACCAATCAGGAGTTGATATTGACCAAATGATATTGACCTAATGATATTGACCTACACCAATCAGGAGTTCATATTGACCTAATGATATTGACCTACACCAATCAGGAGTTCATATTGACCAAATGATATTGACCTACACCAATCAGGAGTTGATATTGACCAAATGATATTGACCTAATGATATTGACCTAATGATATTGACCTACACTAATCAGGAGTTCATATTGACCTAATGATATTGACCTAATGCAACGGCAGCCTAGAACAGTGTTTTTCAATGTGGTTGTTTACCATTACTACCATTACTATCATTACTATCATTACCATTACTATTACTATCCTTTTCTCCTTGAGGACCACTTCCATAAAAACAGGTCAGATCAACAATATATTACAGAGCTTTTGTGGGTTTAGGAACGAGAGCTGGAGAAACCTTAGCCTAGAGCATCGGTGGAAAATGGCCCTGTTTCAATCAACCCTCAATGCTTTTTCATCAAATTGGCCAATGAATGTTTTGGATAAACCTGTCACAGCTATTTCCTGGATACATGTGATCCATTAACAGCTGAGACAATACAGGTTGTGGATTCATTTGAAATGAAACGACTACAGACATCAACGGTACGGTCAGTTTGGCACAGTTTGAAAGTTCATCAGAAAGTTTGTGAGGGAATCATTTGAGTCCGTTGTCCCTCGTCCGCTATGTCTCTTTTACAATCCTCCGTGGGACAGTCGCACTCCGCCTCTGGTTGTGTTATCGTCCCTCTACGGTTCGTTAACGTTGCCGGTGGCGTCCTAGAGAGACCTGCCCCGCTGTCCCCACTCCCTCTAACCGGGTCCACCTCACAGTCACACAGCGGCTCCTCTACAGCTCCTCCACGGTCCGTTAACGGTGTCGGTAGCACCCTCCCTCTAACCGGGTCGCGGATTACACCAGATGTGACACTACCTCTACCGGCCCCACAGCCGGTATCGTAAGCCACGCCCATCTCCGTTGTGAAGAGCGAGTTCTTCTTCTCCTTCCCGGTGGCGTCGTTGCTCGCCAAGACAACACTCTCCACGCGCGTGGCGCTCGTCGTCCAGCCTCCAAAGCACCCGTTGTCCCCACGGCAACCCAGCAAGCGGAGGAACGCCTCGCGGAACTCAGTGTTGAAGGCGTAGATAACGGGGTTTAAGGAAGAGTTGCTCCAACCGAACCACACGAAGACGTCGAAGGTGGTTTCACTGACACAGTACAGGTGGGAGGATTGGGAGGAGGGGTCTGACACAGTTCTAGAAGCTGTACCTGGACCTGTGTGTGGGGGAACATGAGAGTTAGACAGGGATCGTGTTTCTAAGGGGTCCTGCTCTCAGATCAGTGATATTTCATAAAGAGTTGTGTAGTGTTCTGGCGCTTTAACCAAGAGTTCAAATATTGTCTGGACAGGAAACTGTCATGTCAACTTCTGTTACCTGAAGTGTTAAAAGGTTAAGGTTCAGGACGGTTGTTGTGCTCGGACCAAAGGGGCTCCGAAAACACGTCATCGATAAAAACTATTGAAGGGAATTACGTTGCCGACCTGAACGTTCCTTCAAGGTCGCAACTAATAATACCTTGACGTATTTGAGTTGAAAGGTCATAGTAGTCCTACCTGGGCAGAAGGGCATGGCACAGTTGAGGATGAAGAAGGGGGACCAGCAGAAGACGAAGACCCCCATGATGACAGACAGAGTCTTCAGAACCTTGGTTTCCTTCCTAATGGAGTACCTCAGGGCCCGGTGTTGGGGAGGAAGATCAGGGTGATGATGATGATGTTTTGGGGATTTGGTAGTTTGGTGAAAGATGGAACAACGGTGTTTAGAACGAAGAGGAGGATGACGATGGTGGAAAGCGTGCACGTGCCCATCTGCATCCACATCCACGTGCGGGTCCGAGCGGCAGTTCTGTGCGTGTTCTGCTGCTCGCTCCAGGGAGGATATCCTGCGTATCTGGACCTGGGCGATCCGGTAGATCCGTGTGTAGGTGACCACCATGATCGCCACGGGGATGTAGAAACTGATCAGCGAGGAGGAGATGGCGTAGGTCCGACTCAGACTTGAGTCACAGTTCCAGCCGTTCACCTCCTCCGAGGCCCTGCGGAGTTGATACACTCCACTGACGTTAAACCAGGTAACGTCCCGGTTAAATTCGTCACCGCTCCCGGTGTTTCCGGTAATCGCAGCCCGGTGCCAGTGGAGTTGAACGGGCACAAATGATATCACCACGGAGACCGTCCAGGTCACGCCGACCATGACAAAGGCCACGCGGCGGTTCATTCTCCTCTCGTAACGGAACGGGCTGGATATCGCCCAGTAGCGGTCCACACTGATCATGCACAGATTCAAGATGGACGCCGTGGAACACATGATGTCGCTCGCCACCCAGGTGTCACAGAACGCACCGAAGGGCCAGAACCCCGCCACCTCTGCCGCCGCCTTGGAGAGAGAGAGAGTAAGAGAGAGAGAGAGAGAGAGAGAGAGTAAGAGAGAGAGAGAGAAAAGGAGAGAGACAGAGAAAGAAAGATAGAGAGAAAGAACGATTATTTTTAGTGTCAATCCACAATAATACAACTGACACAACAAATTACAGACACTGAAATCCGTATCCTAGGCAGTCGTATCTGTTATCAATCCATTTTCAATCAATGAAATATAATCCATCGATTATAAGACGGTTACCTTCCACGGCATCACGAGCAGCGCCACGAGGAGGTCCGACAGCGCCAGGGACACGATGAAGATGTTGGTGACTTTGGCGCGCAGGTGCCGGTAACGCAGAACCGCCGCGCACACCGTGAAGTTACCCAGTAACGTCCAGAGGATGATCAGTGAGAGGACGCAGCCGACGAGCGCGCGAGTGGCGGGTAAATCCGTGTGTGTGTCGGGCAGATGAGGCTCGCTCTGGTTCTCTGCCAGGCGGTGGCTCGCGTTATGCATGGCCCCTTCCACCGTCAGACGGTCAGCGGTGGGAAGAGTGTGTCAATCAAACACACTGAGAAAATAGCTCACGAGACTCCATATCGTATCCCGCTGTTCCCATTCATGTGAGGCGAAAAAATAGTCCTCCGTTGGTGTATTTTTATTTGAATTAATCCAATATTTATTTCTCCACTCTTTCCATTATATCTCTCCCTCTCCCTGTCTATCCCTCTCGGTTCCAATCTCTCACTCCGTTTCCGCTGTAAACCTGTAAATGTACACCGGTATCTGTGTCACTCAAACCGCGATGTGGGGCTGGGCTGTTTCTTCCTTGAGCTGAATGAGAAACTATCTGTGATGCTCTCTCTCTCTCTCTCTCTCTCTCTCTCTCTCTCTCTCTCTCTCTCTCTCTCTCTCTCTCTCGCTCTCTCTCTCTCGCTCTCTCTCTCTCTGTCTCTCTCTCTCTCTCTCTCTCTCTCTCTCTCTCTCTCTCTCTCTCTCTCTCTCTCTCTCTCTCTCTCTCTGTCTCTCTCTCTCTCTCTCTCTCTCTCTCTCTCTCTCTCTATCGCTCTCTCTCTCTCTGTCTCTCTCTCTATCGCTCTCTCTCTCTCTGTCTCTCTCTCTCTCTATCGCTCTCTCTCTCTCTGTCTCTCTCTCTCTCTCGCTCTCTCCGCGCGCTCTTCGGTGTTTTGCTTTTAGAAACCACGTGCACCAACAGCTGGAGATAATCGCTTTTACAGAACCAACAGAACGCATGAGGACAGAGAGAGAGAGACAGACAGACAGACAGACAGACAGACAGACAGACAGACAGACAGACAGACAGACAGACAGACAGACAGACAGACAGACAGACAGACAGACAGACAGACAGACAGACAGACAGACAGACAGGCAAATAGTGTGCTATGCGTCTCTTCTTAAATGTTTTAATTTGCATATTAATTATCCATAACAACGTATTAGTAGCATATAAACCTAATTTACATTTCATGTTTGTACATTTATAAATGTTGTGGCCAAACCATCCAATAAATCCATTTGTTCATAATTTAGAGATTGACACCAGGCTGCACTATCTATTTCTAAATTCAAAGATTAGGATTATTGTAATTTCCCATAGGCCTTTAAACCACAGACCAGAGTGCATGATTTTATTGTGCAGAAATAAATCATAAGCCGAGTCGGACGTGGTTGTTCTAGCTCTACTGTCTACTGCGTAGAGAAGTAGATCTGTCCATGGTGCTGAATCCACCTAGTCGAACGTGGTTGTTCTAGCTCTACTGTCTACTGCGTAGAGAAGTGGCTCTGTCCATGGTGCTGAATCCACCTAGTCGGACGTGGTTGTTCTAGCTCTACTGTCTGCTGCGTAGAGAAGTGGCTCTGTCCATGGTGCTGAATCCACTGTTACTGAAACCTCCACCACTCGGAACAACAATATAAACACTACATGTTACGCCTTGGTCCCATGTTAAATGAGCTGAAATTAAAAATGAAAACATCACAGACATTTCCCATATGCAGAAAAAAAGAAGAAGCTTATTTCTCTTACATGTTATGCATAAATTTCAATACATCCCTGTTGGTGAACATTTCTCCTTTGCCAAGATAATCCACCCACCTGATAGATGGCCAAGATAATCCACCCACCTGATAGATGGCCAAGATAATCCACCCACCTGATAGATGGCCAAGATAATCCACCCACCTGATAGATGGCCAAGATAATCCACCCACCTGATAGATGGCCAAGATAATCCACCCACCTGATAGATGGCCAAGATAATCCACCCACCTGATAGATGGCCAAGATAATCCACCCACCTGATAGATGGCCAAGATAATCCACCCACCTGATAGATGGCCAAGATAATCCACCCACCTGATAGATGGCCAAGATAATCCACCCACCTGATAGATGGCCAAGATAATCCACCCACCTGATAGATGGCCAAGATAATCCACCCACCTGATAGATGGCCAAGATAATCCACCCACCTGATAGATGGCCAAGATAATCCACCCACCTGATAGATGGCCAAGATAATCCACCCACCTGATAGATGGCCAAGATAATCCACCCACCTGATAGATGGCCAAGATAATCCACCCACCTGATAGATGGCCAAGATAATCCACCCACCTGATAGATGGCCAAGATAATCCACCCACCTGATAGATGGCCAAGATAATCCACCCACCTGATAGATGGCCAAGATAATCCACCCACCTGATAGATGGCCAAGATAATCCACCCACCTGATAGATGGCCTGATAGATGGCCAAGATAATCCACCCACCTGATAGATGGCCAAGATAATCCACCCACCTGATAGATGGCCAAGATAAAGATAATCCACCCACCTCCAAGATAATCCACCCACCTGATAGATGGCCAAGATAATCCACCCATCTGATAGATGGCCAAGATAATCCACCCACCTGGCTGATAGATGGCCAAGATAATCCACCCACCTGATAGATGGCCAAGATAATCAACCCACCTGATAGATGGCCAAGATAATCCACCCACCTGATAGATGGCCAAGATAATCCACCCACCTGATAGATGGCCAAGATAATCCACCCACCTGATAGATGGCCAAGATAATCCACCCACCTGATAGATGGCCAAGATAATCCACCCACCTGATAGATGGCCAAGATAATCCACCCACCTGATAGATGGCCAAGATAATCCACCCACCTGATAGATGGCCAAGATAATCCACCCACCTGATAGATAGATGGCCAAGATAATCCACCCACCTGATAGATGGCCAAGATAATCCACCCACCTGATAGATGGCCAAGATAATCCACCCACCTGATAGATGGCCAAGATAATCCACCCACCTGATAGATGGCCAAGATAATCCACCCACCTGATAGATGGCCAAGATAATCCACCCACCTGATAGATGGCCAAGATAATCCACCCACCTGATAGATGGCCCACCCACCTGATAGATGGCCAAGATAATCACCTGATAATGGCCAAGATAATCCACCCACCCACCTGATAGATGGCCAAGATAATCCACCCACCTGATAGATGGCCAAGATAATCCACCCACCTGATAGATGGCCAAGATAATCCACCCACCTGATAGATGGCCAAGATAATCCACCCACCTGATAGATGGCCAAGATAATCCACCCACCTGATAGATGGCCAAGATAATCCACCCACCTGATAGATGGCCAAGATAATCCACCCACCTGATAGATGGCCAAGATAATCCACCCACCTGATAGATGGCCAAGATAATCCACCCACCTGATAGATGGCCAAGATAATCCACCCACCTGATAGATGGCCAAGATAATCCACCCACCTGATAGATGGCCAAGATAATCCACCCACCTGATAGATGGCCAAGATAATCCACCCACCTGATAGATGGCCAAGATAGATGGCCAAGATAATCACCCACCTGATAGATGGCCAAGATAATCCACCCACCTGATAGATGGCCAAGATAATCCACCCACCTGATAGATGGCCAAGATAATCCACCCATCTGATAGATGGCCACCCAGATAATCCACCCACCTGATAGATGGCCAAGATAATCCACCCACCTGATAGATGGCCAAGATAATCCACCCACCTGATAGATGGCCAAGATAATCCACCCACCTGATAGATGGCCAAGATAATCCACCCACCTGATAGATGGCCAAGATAATCCACCCACCTGATATTCCACCCATCTGTTAGATGGCCAAGATAATCCACCCATCTGATAGATGGCCAAGATAATCCACCCATCTGATAGATGGCCAAGATAATCCACCCACCTGATAGATGGCCAAGATAATCCACCCACCTGATAGATGGCCAAGATAATCCACCCACCTGATAGATGGCCAAGATAATCCACCCACCTGATAGATATCACGAAGCTGATTAAACAGCATGATCATTACACAGGTGCACCTTGTGCTGGGGACAATAGAAAGCTACTCTAAAATGTGCAGTTTTGGCATGCCGACTGCAGGAATGTCCACCAGAGTTGTTGAATGTTAATTTCTATACCATAAATTGACTCCAATGTGGTTTTAAAGAATTTGGCAGTCCAACCGGCCTTACAACCTCAGACCACGTTTAAACCACGCCAGCCTAGGACCTCCACAGCCGTCTTTTTAACCTGAGGGATTGTGGGTGGGCCTGGCTGCTAAGTGGGTGGGCCTCTGCCCTCCAAAGCCCACCCATGGGGACACCCCTGTCCAGTCATGTGAAATCCATAGATTAGACCCTAAGAAATGTATTTAAATTGACTGATTTCCTTATACCATCTGTTACTCAGTAAAATCATTGAGTTTGTCACATGTTGCGTTTATATTTCTTGATCCGTGTGTAAAGAGTATCGAACTCGCTGAACTAATCAGTTGGTCTATAGTACTATGGCCACAGCCAGTTGTTTTAATGCGCTTCGAAATTCATCTCAGAGTCAGTCAGTCAGTCAGCCAGTCAGCCAGCCAGCCAGCCATTCACTCTGTCAGTCAGCCAGTCATTCAGTCAGTGAGTACGTCAGTCAGTCAGTCAGCCAGTCAGTCAGTCAGCCAGACACTCAGTCAGTCAGCCAGTCAGTCAGTCAGTCAGTCAGTCAGTCAGTGAGTACGTCAGCCAGTCAGTCAGTCAGTCAGTCAGTCAGTCAGTGAGTACGTCAGTCAGCCAGTCAGCCAGTCAGACACTCAGTCAGTCAGCAGTCAGTCAGTCAGTCAGTGAGTCGTCAGCCAGTCAGCCAGCCAGTCAGTGAGTCAGTCAGTCAGTCAGTGAGTCAGTCAGTCAGTCAGTCAGTCATTCAGTCAGTCAGTCAGTTAGCCAGTCAGCCTGTCAGCCAGCCAGTCAGTCAGCCAGCCAGCCAGTCAGTCAGTCAGTCAGTTAGCCAGTCAGTCAGCCAGTCAGCCAGCCAGCCAGTCAGTCAGTCAGCCAGCCAGCCAGTCAGTCAGTCAGTCAGTCAGTCCGAGACTTATTTTCTGTTTGTCTCCGCGGTAACAGAGGAGCTCCAGCGGATCTGTTGAAGAGACCAACGCAGACTAGCCGTTTCCCTCACGTAAGCCTTTAAAGCTGTGCCAGTTCGCAGTCACATGTTAGCAGAATTAAAGAACTCCCACCCCTCCTGTTCGCCCCATCTGTCCCGATCCCCGAGAGAGAGGGGGGGAGGGAGGGAGAGGGGGAGAGAGCGAGGCAGAGCGAGGGGAAGTAGAGAGAGAGAGAGAGAGAGAGAGAGAAGCAGAGCGAGGGGAAGTAGAGAGAGAGAGAGAAAGAGAGAGAGAGAGGGACAGAGAGAGAGAGAGGGGCAGAGAGAGAAGCAGAGCGAGGGGAAGTAGAGAGAGAGAGAGAGAGAGAGGGGCAGAGAGGGGGAAGTAGAGAGAGAGAGAGGGGCAGAGAGAGGGGAAGTAGAGAGAGAGAGAGAGAGGGGGCAGAGAGAGGGGAAGTAGAGAGAGAGAGAGAGGGAGAGAGAGGGGAAGTAGAGAGAAGAGAGACAGAGAGAGAGAGAGAGAGAGAGAGAGGGGCAGAGAGAGGGGAAGTAGAGAGAGAGAGGGGCAGAGAGAGGGGAAATAGAGAGAGAGAGGGGCAGAGAGAGGGGAAGTAGAGAGAGAGAGAGGGAGAGGGGAAGTAGAGAGAGAGAGAGGGGCGGAGAGAGAGAGAGAGAGGGGCAGAGAGAGGGGAAGTAGAGAGAGAGAGAGGGGCAGAGAGAGGGGAAGTAGAGAGAGAGAGAGAGAGGGGGGCAGAGAGAGGGGAAGTAGAGAGAGAGAGAGAGAGAGGGGCAGAAAGAGGGGAAGTAGAGAGAGAGAGAGGGGGGAGAGAGTAGAGAGAGAGAGGGGCAGAGAGAGAAGAGAGAGAGAGGGGCAGAGAGAGGGGAAGTAGAGAGAGAGAGAGAGAGAGAGAGAGAGAGAGAGAGGGGAAGTAGAGAGAGAGAGAGAGGGACAGAGAGAGGGGAAGTAGAGAGAGAGAGAGAGAGGGGCAGAGAGAGGGGAAGTAGAGAGAGAGAGAGGGGCAGAGAGAGGGGAAGTAGAGAGAGAAGGGGGCGGGTCATATGACTCCTAGAATGATTACATAATGTTCTTTCCTCCTCTATGGTGTTGTTATATATCCCTCCATCCGATGATTTGATTGAAGTGACTGTTCTGTGTGTGACAACCAGTCTTTAGCACAAGATTTGAATAATCATATTTGGTTTTATTATTAAACATCATTATCTGTCAAATATGTTGTGTTGATTACAGAAATGAGTACAGACAGGTGCAGTACAACGGTTTTAAGGAAGTGACATATAAAAACAACTCATATGGACTGTTTTACTTCCAGTAAAGTTCATGAACAGACGTCAGTGATGAAAAACTTAAATACAAATTATGACAAGAATTTCAAGCAGTGATCTAAAAATGGCCCAAATCTAAACTAAATCTAAATATAAACCTAAACATGTCAGCTATCAGTCGATCAAAGGCCTGTTGGCTGGATTATACCGGATTATGATTCAGGAACACTGATTTAATCTGTATCAAGTTAGAGAGAGAGAGAGAGAGAGAGAGAGAGAGAGAGAGAGAGAGAGAGAGAGGGGTGAGAGTGTTTGAGAGAGTGAGATAGAGAGAGAGAGAGAAGAGAGAGGGATGAGAGAGAGAGAAGAGAGAGGGGGAAGAGAGAGAGAGAAGAGAGAGAGAGAGAGGGGAGAGAGAAAGAGAGAGGGGAATGGGAGAAAGAGAGAGAGAGAGAGAGAGAGAAAGAGGGGAAAGGGGGAGAGAGAGAGAAAGAGAGAGGGGAGAGAGAGAAGAGAGAGAGGGGGAGAGAGAGAAAGAGAGAGAGAGAGAGGGGGATAGAGAGAGAGAAGAGAGGGATGGAGAGAGGGGAGAAGGGGGAGAGGGGGAGAGGGGGAGAGCGAGAGAGTGGGGGTAGAGAGAGAAGAAAGGGATAGAGAGAGTGGCGGGAAGGGGGAGAGAGGGGGAGAGGGGGAGAGGGGGAAAGAGAGAGAGAGTGGGGGATAGAGAGAGAGAAGAGAGGGATGAAGAGAGTGGTGGGAAGGGGGAGAGAGGGGGGAGAGGGGGGAAGAGAGAGAGAGAGGGGGTAGAGAGAGAAGAAAGGGATAGAGAGAGTGGCGGGAAGGGGGAGAGGGGAAGAGCGAGAGGGGGGGAGAATAGCCCCAGGTGTATAATAGTATATAATGGTTACCTCTCAGAAAGTATGGAGCTGTTAAAACGACTAGAACAAGGCTGTCCATTATCTCTGAATCTGTTTATTATGGCCATTCTAATGAAAACTATTCTAATCATATCCAACAGGAACATCCATTTAAATGATTATTCCAAATGAACAGAAAGTTAAACAGATGGGGGAATTCAACAATCTCAGCTCGGTAGATTTTGATGAGGAGAGACAGAATCACTAAATGATTTATTCTGGCATTGCCTACGTGTAGCTTGTTCCTGGTCACAGGTTCAGTGATGGTTAAAAACCTCACAACATTCACTTCAAATGAACGCTACCAATGGCAGTGTTGGGCGATCTGGAACGACATAGTCAGTCAATAAATAATATACTAATACTGGTAGGAAAGGTGTTCATCTGTAGCTCACAATCTGTGGGTAATATACGATTAGAAAGGTTAACAAATTCATTTAAAACATCACAGAACAGTTTGTAAAATATATGGAAACCAAACGAGGTCTGTGGTGATAGGTGGGATGGGTTGAGAGGTTGAGGGGTAGTCTGTGGTGATAGGTGGGATGGGCTGAGAGTGGCTGAGGGGTGGACTGTGGTGATATGTGGGATGGGCTGAGGGGTGGTCTGTGATGATAGGTGGGATGGGCTGAGAGGTGGGATGAGGGGAGGGGTGGTCTGTGGTGATAGGTGGGATGGGCTGAGAGGTTGAGGGGTGGTCTGTGGTGATAGGTGGGATGGGCTGAGAGGTTGAGAGGTTGAGGGGTGGTCTGTGGTGATAGGTGGGATGGGCTGAGAGGTTGAGGGGTGGTCTGTGGTGATAGGTGGGATGGGCTGAGAGGTTGAGGGGTGGTCTGTGGGGTGGGATGGGTGGTCTGTGAGAGGTTGAGGGGTGGTCTGTGGTGATAGGTGGGATGGGCTGATGGGAGGGGTGGTCTGTGGTGATAGAGGGATGGGCTGAGAGGTTGAGGGTGGTCTGTGGTGATAGGTGGGATGGGCTGAGAGGTTGAGGGGTGGTCTGTGGTGATAGGTGGGATGGGCTGAGAGTGGCTGAGGGGTGGTCTGTGGTGATAGGTGGGATGGGTTGAGAGGTTGAGGGGTGGTCTGTGGTGATAGGTGGGATGGGCTCTGTGGTGATAGGTGGGATGGGCTGAGAGGGCTGAGGGGTGGTCTGTGGTGATAGGTGGGATGGGCTGAGAGGGCTGAGGGGTGGTCTGTGGTGATAGGTGGGATGGGCTGAGAGGTTGAGGGGTGGTCTGTGGTGATAGGTGGGATGGGCTGAGAGGTTGAGGGGTGGTCTGTGGTGATAGGTGGGATGGGCTGAGAGTGGCTGAGGGGTGGTCTGTGGTGATAGGTGGGATGGGTTGAGAGGTTGAGGGGTGGTCTGTGGTGATAGGTGGGATGGGCTGGGAGGTTGTGGACGGATCACTGGGTAGACAACAATGATTTAATCAAAAGTTATTCAATCACTAGGAACTACTTTAGTCACTAGATAGAACATAAATATTTCAAGCATCTTCTTCTAAATATAGGCCCTCAGTATTAACACGGCCCAATTACAGACTCAATCTGTTTCCAGTTCATCAAAGTCTCTAGAAAACGAGGTGCCGCCACCTACCTGTTACACTGAGTGGAACAGGGGAACAAGGGGCCCAACCTGTTACACTGAGTGGAACAGTAGAACAAGGGGCCCAACCTGTTACCCTGAGTGGAACAGGGGAACAAGGGGCCCAACCTGTTACCCTGAGTGGAACAGTAGAACAAGGGGCCCAACCTGTTACCCTGCGTGGAACAGGGGAACAAGGGGCCCAACCTGTTACCCTGAGTGGAACAGTAGAACAAGGGGCCCAACCTGTTACACTGAGTGGAACAGTAGAACAAGGGGCCCAACCTGTTACCCTGAGTGGAACAGTAGAACAAGGGGAACCCAAGAGCAGACTCAGACGAGGAGACTGGGATGAAATAACCAAGGTATTTATTGAAACACAGGGGGGAGATGGAGTGCAGGTCAGGGGAAGCTTGGGCGGGATGCTAGAAACCAGGTGCTGAGGCTGGAGTGAGTGGGGTTGGGACAGGGTGAGCAGGTCAGGGAAGCTCGGGGGGGTTAAGAGGGGTTGGGACAGGGTGAGCAGGTCAGGGAAGCTCGGGGGGTTAAGAGGGGTTGGGACAGGGTGAGCAGGTCAGGGAAGCTCAGGGGGTTAAGAGGGGTTGGGACAGGGTGAGCAGGTCAGGGAAGCTCGGGGGGTTAAGAGGGGTTGGGACATGGTGAGCAGGTCAGGGAAGCTCGGGGGTTAAGAGGGGTTGGGACATGGTGAGCAGGTCAGGGAAGCACGGGGGGTTAAGAGGGGTGAGAGGGGTTGAGACAGGGTGAGCAGGTCAGGGAAGCTCGGGGAGGGGAGAGGGGTTAAGGGGGTGGGGAGGGGTTGGGACATGGTGAGCAGGTCAGGGAAGCTCGGGGGGTTAAGAGGGGTGAGAGGGGTTGAGACAGGGTGAGCAGGTCAGGGAAGCTCGGGGGGGGGTGAGAGGGGCTGAGGGGTGGGTCTGTGGTGATAGGGGGTGGGATGGGGGTGAGAGGGTTGAGGGGTGGTCTGTGGTGATAGGTGGGATGGGCTGAGAGGTTGAGGGTGATAGGTGGGTGATAGGTGGGATGGGCTGAGAGGGCTGAGGGGTGGTCTGTGGTGATAGGTGGGATGGGCTGAGAGGTTGAGGGGTGGTCTGTGGTGATAGGTGGGATGGGCTGAGAGGTTGAGGGGTGGTCTGTGGTGATAGGTGAGATGGGCTGAGAGGTTGAGGGGTGGTCTGTGATGATAGGTGGGATGGGCTGAGAGGTTGAGGGGTGGTCTGTGATGATAGGTGGGATGGGCTGAGAGGTTGAGGGGTGGTCTGTGGTGATAGGTGAGATGGGCTGAGAGGTTGAGGGGTGGTCTGTGGTGATAGGTGGGATGGGCTGAGAGGTTGAGGGGTGGTCTGTGGTGATAGGTGAGTTGGGCTGAGAGGTTGAGGGGTGGTCTGTGGTGATAGGTGGGATGGGCTGAGAGGTTGAGGGGTGGTCTGTGGTGATAGGTAGGTTAAGAGGGGTTGGGACAGGGTGAGCAGGTCAGGGAAGCTCGGGGGGTTAAGAGGGGTTGGGACAGGGTGAGCAGGTCAGGGAAGCTTGGGGGGTTAAGAGGGGTTGGGACATGGTGAGCAGGTCAGGGAAGCTCGGGGGTTAAGAGGGGTGAGAGGGGTTGAGACAGGGTGAGCAGGTCAGGGAAGCTCGGGGGGTTAAGAGGGGTTGGGACATGGTGAGCAGGTCAGGGAAGCTCGGGGGGTTAAGAGGGGTGAGAGGGGTTGAGACAGGGTGAGCAGGTCAGGGAAGCTCGGGGGTTAAGAGGGGTGAGAGGGGTTGGGACAGGGTAAAGCTCGCGCGGGTTAAGAGGGGAGAGAGGGGTTGGGACAGGGAAGCTCGCGCGGGTTAAGAGGGGTGAGAGGGGTGGGACAGGGAGGCTCGCGCGGGTTAAGAGGGGAGAGAGGGGTTGGGACAGGGAAGCTCGCGCGGGTTAAGAGGGGAGAGAGGGGTTGGGACAGGGTAAAGCTCGCGCGGGTTAAGAGGGTGAGAGGGGTTGGGACAGGGGAAAGCTCGCGCGGGTTAAGAGGGGTGAGAGGGGTTGGGACAGGGTAAGCAGGTCAGGAGGGGAATCCAGGACAGTATCAGGATGACGTGACATGGGATTGGAGAATCTGTTAAATAAGGTCTGTTTTCTCGAACAAAATGTCAGTATTTCCTCCTGTTATGATTTTGAATGTGACTCTCACACTAACGTTAGTACAGGATAATACCCAGGATCATCTTGGGACAGTTCAGGTCATGCTATTACAAAACAAACTAAGTCAAACGTCAAAAAAAAAATGTTTTTTTAAAAGTACAAATCACAGGAGGTTGGTGGCACCTTAACTGGGGAGGACAGGCTCGTGGTAAAGGCTGGAGTGGAATCAGTGGAATGGTATCAAATACATCAAACACATGGTTTCCATGGTTTCCGGGTGTTTGATGCCATTCCAACACATGGTTTCCATGGTTTCAGGGTGTTTGATGCCATTCCAACACATGGTTTCCATGGTTTCAGGGTGTTTGATGCCATTCCAACACATGGTTTCCATGGTTTCCGGGTGTTTGATGCCATTCCAACACATGGTTTCCATGGTTTCAGGGTGTTTGATGCCATTCCATCGGCTCCGTTCCATCATTATGAGCCGTCCTCCCCTCAGCAGCCTCCGCTGTTACAAAGTGAAACCTTTGGTTGAACACTTACATAGTTTATATCTTAGTCAAACCTTACAGAGTCTTACTATTGGTTGAACACTTACATAGTATTACATTAGATTAGATCAAACTCACCTTTAGTAGTGAAGAAGGAGATGGTGGACAACATGTTGAGTCTGGACCAGAAACTCCAGCTACAGAGGAATAATCAACATGTTGAGTCTGGACCAGAAATTCCAGCTACAGAGGAAGAATCAACATGTTGATTCTGGACCAGAGACTCCAGCTACAGAGGAAGAATCAACATGTTGATTCTGGACCAGAGAATCCAGCTACAGAGGAAGAATCAACATGTTGATTCTGGACCAGAGACTCCAGCTACAGAGGAAGAATCAACATGTTGATTCTGGACCAGAGACTCCAGCTACAGAGGAAGAATCAACATGTTGATTCTGGACCAGAGAATCCAGCTACAGAGGAAGAATCAACATGTTGATTCTGGACCAGAGACTCCAGCTACAGAGGAAGAATCAACATGTTGATTCTGGACCAGAGACTCCAGCTACAGAGGAAGAATCAACATGTTGATTCTGGACCAGAGACAGCTACAGAGGAAGAATCAAATGGATATGATCTCTGGACCAGAGACTGTGGTCCAGCTGGGTTCTAGTCTGGAAGGGGTCCAATCATATCCTGTCATGTCCTGGGTTATATCCTGTCTGGAGTGTCAGGTGGTCCAGTCCTGGGTTATATCCTGTCTGGAGTCAACATGTTGATTCAGGTGGTCCAGTCCTGGGTTAGTATCCCTGTCTGGAGTGTCAGGTGGTCCAGTCCTGGGTTCTATCCTGTCTGGAGTGTCAGGTGGTCCAGTCCTGGGTTATATCCTGTCTGGAGTGTCAGGTGGTCCAGTCCTGGGTTCTATCCTGTCTGGAGTGTCAGGTGGTCCAGTCCTGGGTTCTATCCTGTCTGGAGTGTCAGGTGGTCCCGTCCTGGCTTCTATCATGTCTGCAGTGCGAGGAGGACAAAGTTTACCTGTTGGGACTTTTCATTGTAACAGGCAGCTCAATCAAACCCATCTTTAACATGATTTCACATGGTAATGATCCCTGGTCTGCAGCACTAACAACGTGCAGCACACCAAACAGCAGTAACAACGTGCAGCAGACCCAACAGCTGTGCATTTCCACCCCCACCCCTCCTCTCAGACCCACACCCCTCCTCCTAGACCCACACCCCTCCTCCTAGACCCACACCCCTCCTCCTGGACCCACACCCCACCTCCCAGACCCACACCCCTCCTCCCAGACCCACACCCCTTCTGACCCACACCCCTCCTCCAGACCCACACCCCTCCTCCCAGACCCACACCCCAGCTCCTCCTAGACCCACACCCCACCTCCCAGACCCACACCCCTCCTCCCTGACCCACACCCCTCCTCCTGGACCCACACCCCTCCTCCTGGACCCACCCCCTCCTCCCAGACCCACACCCCTCCTCCCAGACCCACACCCCCCTCCTGGAGACCCACACCCCTCCAGTCCTGGGTTATACCCCCTCCTCTGGACCCAGGTGGTCACCCCTCCTCCCAGTTATATCCCCTGTCTGGAGACCCACACCCCTCCTCCCAGACCCACACCCCTTATCCCAGACCCACACCCCTCCTCCTGGACCCACACCCCTGTCCTCCCAGACCCACACCCCTCCTCCCAGACCCACACCCCAGTCCTGGGACCCACACCCCTGTCCTGGACCCAGATTCCTCCCAGACCCACACCCCACCTCCCAGACCCACACCCCTCCTCCCAGACCCACACCCTCCTCCTGGACCCACACCCCACCTCCCAGACCCACACCCCTCCTCCCAGACCCACACCCCTCCTCCCAGACCCACAGGTCCTCCCAGACCCACACCCCTCCTCCCAGACCCACACCCCTCCTCCTCCCACACCCCTCCTCCCAGACCCAAACCCCTCCTCCCTAGACCCACACCCCTCCTCCCAGACCCACACCCCTCCTCCCAGACCCACACCCCACCTCCTGACCCACACCCCTCCTCCTTGACCCACACCCCATCTCCCAGACCCACACCCCTGCAGCCTCCTGCAGCACCCACACCCACTCCCCAGACCCACACCCCTCCTCCCAGACCCACACCCCTCCTCCCAGACCCACACCCCACCTCCCAGACCCACACCCCTCCTCCTAGACCCACACCCCCTCCCAGACCCACACCCCTCCTCCCAGACCCACACCCCTCCCTAGACCCAGACCCCCACCCCTCCTCTCCTCCCAGACCCACACCCTCCTCCTAGACCCACACCCCACCTCCCAGACCCACACCCCTCCTCCCAGACCCACACCCCTCCTCCTAGACCCACACCCTTCCTCCTAGACCCACACCCCTCCTCCTAGACCCACACCCCTCCTCCCAGCCCACACCCCTCCTCCCAGACCCACACCCCTCCTCCTAGACCCACACCCCTCCTCCCAGACCCACCCCCTCCTCCCAGACCCACACCCCTCCTCCCAGACCCACACCCCTCCTCCCAGACCCACACCCCACCTCCCAGACCCACACCCCTCCTCCTAGACCCACACCCCACCTCCCAGACCCACACCCCTCCTCCCAGACCCACACCCCTCCTCCTAGACCCACACCCCTCCTCCTAGACCCACACCCCTCCTCCTAGACCCACACCCCTCCTCCCAGCCCCACACCCCTCCTCCCAGACCCACACCCCTCCTCCTAGACCCACACCCCTCCTCCCAGACCCACACCCCTCCTCCCAGACCCACACCCCTCCTCCCAGACCCACACCCCTCCTCCTAGACCATCACCCCTCCTCCCAGACCCACACCCCTCCTCCCAGACCACACCCCTCCTCCCAGACCCACACCCCTCCTCCCAGACCCACACCCCTCCTCCTAGACCCACACCCCCTCTCCCCAGACCCACACCCCTCCTCCCAGACCCACACCCCTCCTCCCAGACCCACACCCCTCCTCCCAGACCCACACCCCCTCCTCCCAGACCCACACCCCTCCTCCCAGACCCACACCCCTCCTCCCAGACCCACACCCCTCCTCCCAGACCCACCCCCCCACACCCCTCCTCCCAGACCCACACCCCTCCTCCCAGACCCACACCCCTCCTCCCAGACCCACACCCCTCCTCCCTAGACCCACCCCTCCTCCCAGACCCACACCCCTCCTCCCAGACCCACACCCCTCCTCCCAGACCCACACCCCTCCTCCTAGACCCACAGCCCTCCTCCCAGTCCCACACCCCTCCTCCCAGACCCACACCCCTCCTCCCAGACCCACACCCCTCCTCCCAGACCCATCACCCTCCTCCCAGACCATCACCCCTCCTCCCAGACCCACACCCCCTCCTCCCAGACCCACACCCCTCCTCCCAGACCCACCCCTCCTCCTAGACCATCACCCCTCCTCCCAGACCCACACCCCTCCTCCCAGACCCACACCCCTCCTCCCAGACCCACACCCCTCCTCCCAGACCCACACCCCTCCTCCTAGACCATCACCCCTCCTCCTAGACCATCACCCCTCCTCCCAGACCCACACCCCTCCTCCCAGACCCACACCCCTCCTCCCAGACCCGAGTTTGGGAAAGTCTGCTCTACTTTATGAAATTGCAGCCTGACATCAGTGAATTCAATGACAATTGTGATGTGCTTTTGTGTGTTCCGTTTACAGCGCGCAGCAGAAGGAATGTTTACAGACACATGCCACAGTCTTAGCTAGGCTACTAAAGTGTTGCAGTCTGCCTTCGCTTTTTAAAGCTTCACCATGAATAACCAAGAATCTAAACCTGCTACAAAAACGGCACGCAAAGGAGAAGCACGTGGTCCTATTACAGCAACATCTGGGCAGCAGCCGGCTGACTGGCTGGCTGGCTGGCTGGCTGGCTGACTGGCTATGTAGTTGTATTTTCTCTCTATGTAGTTCTATTAACTCTATGTAGTTCTATTATCTCTCCATGTAGTTCTATTATCTCTCTATGTAGTTCTATTATCTCTCTATGTAGTTCTATTATCTCTCCATGTAGTTCTATTATCTCTCTATGTAGTTATATTATCTCTCTATGTAGTTCTATTATCTCTCTATGTAGTTCTATTATCTCTCTATGTAGTTCTATTATCTCTCTATGTAGTTATATTATCTCTCTATGTAGTTCTATTATCTCTCTATGTAGTTATATCATCTCTCTGTGTAGTTATATTATCTCTCTATGTAGTTCTATTATCTCTCTATGTAGTTATATTATCTCTCTATGTAGTTCTATTAACTCTATGTAGATCTATTATCTCTCTATGCAGTTCTATAATCTCTCTATGTAGTTCTATTATCTCTCTATGTAGTTCTATTATCTCTCTATGTAGTTCTATTATCTCTCTATGTAGTTATATTATCTCTCTATGTAGTTCTATTATCTCTCTATGTAGTTATATTATCTCTCTATGTAGTTCTATTATCTCTCTATGTAGTTCTATTATCTCTATGTAGTTCTATTAACTCTCTATGTAGTTCTATTATCTCTCTATGTAGTTCTATTATCTCTCTATGTAGTTCTATTATCTCTCTATGTAGTTCTATTATCTCTCTATGTAGTTCTATTATCTCTCTATGTAGTTCTATTATCTCTCTATGTAGTTATATTAACTCTCTATGTAGTTATATTAACTCTCTATGTAGTTATATTATATGGTGTGGAGAAGAGGAGTCAGGAGGCAGGAGTCAGGAGGCAGGTGTCGGGAGACAGGAGGCAGGAGTCAGGAGGCAGGATCGCAGGTAGTCTATTAGACAGGAGTTAGGAGGCAGGAGGCAGGAGTTATTTTAACTCTCTAGGTAGTCAGGAGACAGGAGTCAGGAGGCAGGAGACAGGAGTCAGGAGGCAGGAGTCAGGAGACAGGAGTCAGGAGACAGGAGGCAGGAGTCAGGAGTCAGGAGGGAGTCAGAGGCAGGAGTCAGGAGACAGGAGTCAGGAGACAGGAGTCAGGAGACAGGAGGCAGGAGACAGGAGGCAGGAGTCAGGAGACAGGAGTCAGGACGCAGGAGTCTGGAGACAGGAGTAAGAAGACAGGAGGCAGGAGTCAGGAGACAGGAGACAGGAGTCAGGAGGCAGGAGTCAGGAGTCAGGAGGCAGGAGTCAGGAGGCAGGAGTCAGGAGGCAGGAGACAGGAGGCAGGAGACAGGAGTCAGGAGACAGGAGTCAGAAGACAGGAGGCAGGAGACAGGAGTCAGGAGGCAGGAGACAGGAGGCAGGAGACAGGAGTCAGGAGACAGGAGTCAGGAGGCAGGAGACAGGAGGCAGGAGACAGGAGGCAGGAGTCAGGAGTCAGGAGACAGGAGTCAGGAGACAGGAGAGGACAGGAGGCAGGAGACAGGAGGCAGGAGACAGGAGGCAGGAGGCAGGAGAGTCAGGAGGCAGGAGGCAGGAGGCAGGAGACAGGAGTCAGGAGACAGAAGTCAGGAGGGAGACAGGAGTCAGGAGACAGGAGTCAGGAGACAGGAGACAGGAGGCAGGTTTACAACTACTGAGTTTAATAAAGCACCATGTATATAAAGACGGGACGAAAACCAAAACTCTGTTGTGCTCAAAATATGTCTTCATAAACAAATAGGCACAGGGCCCAAGTACCAAATATAAAGGAACCCCAAGTACCAAATATAAAGGAACCCCAAGTACCAAATATAAAGGAACCCCAAGTACCAAATATAAAGGAACCCCAAGTACCAAATATAAAGGAACCCCAAGTACCAAATATAAAGGAACCCCAAGTACCAAATATAAAGGAACCCCAAGTACCAAATATAAAGGAACCCCAAGTACCAAATATAAAGGAACCCCAAGTAACAAATATAAAGGAACCCCAAGTACCAAATATAAAGGAACCCCAAGTACCAAATATAAAGGAACCCCAAGTAACAAATATAAAGGAACCCCAAGTAACAAATATAAAGGAACCCCAAGTACCAAATATAAAGTACTCAGGAAATAGTAGGAGAGATTCCTCTCAGGAAAACAAGTACCATTTACACTGACCGACAAAGACAAATGGCAGAGGGAGTATATACACAGTGACAGAGTGGGGATCAGAACACAGTGACAGAGTGGGGATCGGAACACAGTGACAGAGTGGGGATCGGAACACAGTGACAGAGTGGGGATCGGAACACAGTGACAGAGTGGGGATCGGAACACAGTGACAGAGTGGGGATCGGAACACAGTGACAGAGTGGGGATCGGAACACAGTGACAGAGTGGGGATCGGAACACAGTGACAGAGTGGGGATCGGAACACAGTGACAGAGTGGGGATCGGAACACAGTGACAGAGTGGGGATCGGAACACAGTGACAGAGTGGGGATCGGAACACAGTGACAGAGTGGGGATCGGAACACAGTGACAGAGTGGGGATCGGAACACAGTGACAGAGTGGGGATCGGAACACAGTGACAGAGTGGGGATCGGAACACAGTGACAGAGTGGGGATCGGAACACAGTGACAGAGTGGGGATCGGAACACAGTGACAGAGTGGGGATCGGAACACAGTGACAGAGTGGGGATCGGAACACAGTGACAGAGTGGGGATCGGAACACAGTGACAGAGTGCGGATCGGAACACAGTGACAGAGTGCGGATCGGAACACAGTGACAGAGTGGGGATCGGAACACAGTGACAGAGTGGGGATCGGAACACAGTGACAGAGTGGGGATCGGAACACAGTGACAGAGTGAGGATTGGAACCAGGTGCGTGTAATGATGACGAGACAAGTCCGGGGTTGATGAGTGAAGGGCGTTTGCCAGCAGCAGGTTCGGCAGCAGCTAGAAGGCCGGCGACGCCGAACGCCTGAGCTGGACAGGAGGGGGCGCCAAAGCGAAGGCTGGTGTGACAAAGAGAAAACTAACTGAAACGACTCCCCTAAGTTTCCCAAATGGCAGTTTGCTGTTGCTAGCTATCTGGCCATCCAGAATCACAACAACGGACGGACTTCTGCCCCATTCAAGCGTGTGCATAGTATTCATCTATGCTGCAAGGCAAACGAAGCACACCATTGAGTACTGCAGTATGAGTCACACAACCAGGAAATAGCCTGGTTCCTCTCTAGGTTTCTTCCTAGGTTTTGATCTTTCTAGGGAGTTTTTCCTAGCCACCGTGCTTCTACACCTGCATTGCTTGCTGTTTGGGGTTTCAGGCTGGGTTTCTGTACAGCACTTTGAGATATCAGCTGATGTACGAAGGGCTTTATAAATAAATAAATAAACTCCGATAATTTTTTTTCACCAGTGATTTTTTCCATCTGGGATTGTACAACTACTTCCTATCAGGTCTGTGTTTGGTGTAGACTCACCGCGGCGGGACGTTTTAATAACGCGCAAATCTCTCTCCGGGAAGGTGACTTTGATCAATCATTAGCATTGCGACTTTTAGGCGAATATACTGATAAAACTCAGTCACTTGTCCGAGACAGAATCACACGTCCATCAAAACGTCACGTCAAGGTGAGCCTACACCAAACACGCAGTCAATGTGAATGAACCATTTAAATAACATAGGAACCATTTCCGTGTTTTTATGGGGATTAAAGACGCGTGGTGATTGGTGGGATGGGCTGAGGAGCGGGATTAAAGACGCGTGGTGATAGGTGGGATGGGCTGAGGGGCGGGATTAAAGACGCATGGTGATAGGTGGGATGGGCTGAGGGGGGGATTAAAGACGCGTGGTGATAGGTGGGATGGGCTGAGGGGCGGGATTAAAGACGCGTGGTGATAGGTGGGATGGGCTGAGGGGCGGGATTAAAGACGCGTGGTAAAGGTGGGATGGGCTGATGGGCTGAGGGGCGGGATTAAAGACGGGATGGGCTGATTAAAGACGCGTGGTGATAGGTGGGATGGGCTGAGGGCGGGATTAAAGGTGGGATGGGCTGAGGGGCGGGATTAAAGACGCGTGGTGATAGGTGGGATGGGCTGAGGGGCGGGATTAAAGACGCGTGGTGATAGGTGGGATGGGCTGAGGGGCGGGATTAAAGACTGAGGTCTTATGGTGATAGGTGGGATGGGCTGAGGGGCGGGATTAAAGACGCGTGGTGACAGGTGGGATGGGCTGAGGGGCGGGATTAAAGACGCGTGGTGATAGGTGGGATGGGCTGAGGGGCTGAGGGGGGGATTAAAGACGCGTGGTGATAGGTGGGATGGGCTGAGGGGCGGGATTAAAGACGCGTGGTGATAGGTGGGATGGGCTGAGGGGCGGGATTAAAGACGCTGAGGTCTATGGTGATAGGTGGGATGGGCTGAGGGGCGGGATTAAAGAGCGTGGTGATAGGTGGGATGGGCTGAGGGGCGGGATTAAAGACGCGTGGTGATAGGTGGGATGGGCTGAGGGGCGGGATTAAAGACGCGTGGTGGGATGGGCTGAGGGCTGGGATTAAAGACGCGTGGTGATAGGTGGGATGGGCTGAGGGGCGGGATTAAAGACGCGTGGTGATAGGTGGGATGGGGCTGAGGGGTGATAGGTGGGATGGGCTGAGGGGCGGGATTAAAGACGCGTGGTGATAGGTGGGATGGGCTGAGGGGCGGGATTAAAGACGCGTGGTGATAGGTGGGATGGGTTGAGGGGCTGAGGGGCGGGATTAAAGAAGCGTGGTGATAGGTGGAATGGGCTGAGGGGCGGGATTAAAGATGCGTGTGGTGATAGGTGGGATGGGCTGAGGGGCGGGATTAAAGACGCATGGTGATAGGTGGGATGGGCTGAGGGGGGCGGGATTAAAGACGCGTGGTGATAGGTGGGATGGGCTGAGGGGCGGGATTAAAGACGCATGGTGATAGGTGGAAAGACGTGGGCTGAGGGGGCTGAGGGGCGGGATTAAAGACGAGGGCGGTGATAGGTGGATGGGCTGAGGGGCGGGATTAAAGACGCGTGGTGATAGGTGGGATGGGTGATAGGTGGGATGGGCTGGGATTAAAGACGCATGGTGATAGGTGGGATGGGCTGAGGGGCGGGATTAAAGACGCATGGTGATAGGTGGGATGGGC
The DNA here is from genome assembly GCF_018296145.1 of Oncorhynchus tshawytscha. NCBI lineage: Eukaryota > Metazoa > Chordata > Actinopteri > Salmoniformes > Salmonidae > Oncorhynchus > Oncorhynchus tshawytscha. Next base: position 106,083 of record NW_024609389.1, on the reverse strand, counting down.
TGAGAGGCAGGATTAAAGACGCGTGGTGATAGGTGGGATGGGCTGAATGGGCTGAGAGGCGGGATTAAAGACGCGTGGTGATAGGTGGGATGGGCTGAGGGGCGGGATTAAAGACGCGTGGTGATAGGTGGGATGGGCTGAGGGGCGGGATTAAAGACGCGTGGTGATAGGTGGGATGGGCTGAGGGGCGGGATTAAAGACGCGTGGTGATAGGTGGGATGGGCTGAGGGGACGCATGGTGATAGGGATTAAAGACGCGTGGTGATAGGTGGGATGCTGATAGGGATAGGGGGGCGGGATTAAAGACGCGTGGTGATAGGTGGGATGGGCTGAGGGGGCTGGGGGCGGGATTAAAGACGTGTGGTGATAGGTGGGATGGGCTGAGGGGCGGGATTAAAGACGCGTGGTGATAGGTGGGATGGGCTGAGGGGCGGGATTAAAGACGCGTGGTGATAGGTGGGATGGGCTGAGGGGCGGGATTAAAGACGCGTGGTGATAGGTGGGATGGGCTGAGAGGCGGATTAAAGACGCGTGGTGATAGGTGGGATGGGCTGAGGGGCGGGATTAAAGACGCGTGGTGATAGGTGGGATGGGCTGAGGGGCGGGATTAAAGAGCTGAGGTCTATGGTGATAGGTGGGATGGGCTGAGGGGCGGGATTAAAGAGCTGAGGTCTAGGTGGTGGGCTGAGGTGGGATGGGCTGAGGGTCGGGATTAAAGAGCTGAGGTCTATGGTGATAGGTGGGATGGGCTGAGGGGCGGGATTAAAGACGCGTGGTGATTAATGGACTTCTGGTGTGCTACAACGCCGTGATGCTGTCCGCCTGATCGAGGTGTTAAACCTCCACTGAACCAGTCACTCATTACAACATCAGATGTTAACACAGTGATTGGTCTGTGACTCATTATGTCAGCTGTCAGCACAGTGATTGGTCTGTCACTCATTACAACGTCAGCTGTCAGCACAGTGATTGGTCTGTGACTCATTATGTCAGCTGTCAGCACAGTGATTGGTCTGTGACTCATTATGTCAGCTGTCAGCACAGTGATTGGTCTGTGACTCATTATGTCAGCTGTCAGCACAGTGATTGGTCTGTGACTCATTATGTCAGCTGTAAGCACAGTGATTGGTCTGTGACTCATTATGTCAGCTGTCAGCACAGTGAATGGTCTGTGACTCATTATGTCAGCTGTCAGCACAGTGATTGGTCTGTGACTCATTATGTCAGCTGTCAGCACAGTGATTGGTCTGTGACTCATTATGTGATTGCTGTCAGCTGTCAGCACAGTGATTGGTCTGTGACTCATTATGTCAGCTGTCAGCACAGTGATTGGTCTGTGACTCATTATGTCAGCTGTCAGCACAGTGATTGGTCTGTGACTCATTATGTCAGCTGTCAGCACAGTGATTGGTCTGTGACTCATTATGTCAGCTGTCAGCACAGTGATTGGTCTGTGACTCATTATGTCAGCTGTCAGCACAGTGATTGGTCTGTGACTCATTATGTCAGCTGTCAGCACAGTGATTGGTCTGTGACTCATTATGTCAGCTGTCAGCACAGTGATCATGGTCTGATGACTCATTATGTCAGCTGTCAGCACAGTGATTGGTCTGTGACTCATTATGTCAGCTGTGTCAGCACAGTGATTGGTCTGTGACTCATTATGTCAGCTGTCAGCACAGTGATTGGTCTGTGACTCATTATGTCAGCTGTCAGCACAGTGAATGGTCTGTGACTCATTATGTCAGCTGTCAGCACAGTGATTGGTCTGTGACTCATTATGTCAGCTGTCAGCACAGTGATTGGTCTGTGACTCATTACAACGTCAGCTGTCAGCACAGTGATTGGTCTGTGACTCATTATGTCAGCTGTCAGCACAGTGATTGGTCTGTGACTCATTATGTCAGCTGTCAGCACAGTGATTGGTCTGTGACTCATTATGTCAGCTGTCAGCACAGTGATTGGTCTGTGACTCATTATGTCAGCTGTAAGCACAGTGATTGGTCTGTGACTCATTATGTCAGCTGTCAGCACAGTGATTGGTCTGTGACTCATTATGTCAGCTGTCAGCACAGTGATTGGTCTGTGACTCATTATGTCAGCTGTCAGCACAGTGATTGGTCTGTGCCTCATTATGCCAGCTGTCAGCACAGTGATTGGTCTGTGACTCATTATGTCAGCTGTCAGCACAGTGATTGGTCTGTGACTCATTATGTCAGCTGTCAGCACAGTCAGTCTGTCAGCTGTCACACAGTGATTGGTCTGTGACTCATTATGTCAGCTGTCAACACAGTGATTGGTCTGTGACACATTACAACTTCAGCTGTCAGCACAGTGATTGGTCTGTGACTCATTACAACGTCAGCTGTCAACACAGTGATTGGTCTGTGACTCATTACAACTTCAGCTGTCAGCACAGTGATTGGTCTGTGACTCATTACAACTTCAGCTGTCAGCACAGTGATTGGTCTGTGACTCATTACAACGTCAGCTGTCAGCACAGTGATTGGTCTGTGACTCATTATGTCAGCACACAGTGATTGGTCTGTGACTCATTATGTCAGCTGTCAGCACAGTGATTGGTCTGTGACTCATTACAACTTCAGCTGTCAACACAGTGATTGGTCTGTGACTCATTATGTCAGCTGTCAGCACAGTGATTGGTCTGTGACTCATTATGTCAGCTGTCAACACAGTGATTGGTCTGTGACTCATTACAACTGTCAGCTGTCAGCACAGTGATTGGTCTGTGACTCATTATGTCAGCTGTCAGCACAGTGATTGGTCTGTGACTCATTACAACGTCAGCTGTCAACACAGTGATTGGTCTGTGACTCATTACAACTCAGCTGTCAGCACAGTGATTGGTCTGTGACTCATTACAACGTCAGCTGCCAGCACAGTTATTGGTCTGTGACTCATTATGTCAGCTGTCAGCACAGTGATTGGTCTGTGACTCATTATGTCAGCTGTCAACACAGTGATTGGTCTGTGACTCATTATGTCAGCTGTCAACACAGTGATTGGTCTGTGACTCATTATGTCAGCTGTCAACACAGTGATTGGTCTGTGACTCATTATGTCAGCTGTCAGCACAGTGATTGGTCTGTGACTCATTATGTCAGCTGTCAACACAGTGATTGGTCTGTGACTCATTATGTCAGCTGTCAACACAGTGATTGGTCTGTGACTCATTATGTCAGCTGTCAACACAGTGATTGGTCTGTGACTCATTATGTCAGCTGTCAACACAGTGATTGGTCTGTGACTCATTATGTCAGCTGTCAACACAGTGATTGGTCTGTGACTCATTATGTCAGCTGTCAACACAGTGATTGGTCTGTGACTCATTATGTCAGCTGTCAACACAGTGATTGGTCTGTGACTCATTATGTCAGCTGTCAACACAGTGATTGGTCTGTGACTCATTATGTCAGCTGTCAACACAGTGATTGGTCTGTGACTCATTATGTCAGCTGTCAACACAGTGATTGGTCTGTGACTCATTATGTCAGCTGTCAACACAGTGATTGGTCTGTGACTCATTATGTCAGCTGTCAACACAGTGATTGGTCTGTGACTCATTATGTCAGCTGTCAACACAGTGATTGGTCTGTGACTCATTATGTCAGCTGTCAACACAGTGATTGGTCTGTGACTCATTATGTCAGCTGTCAACACAGTGATTGGTCTGTGACTCATTATGTCAGCTGTCAACACAGTGATTGGTCTGTGACTCATTATGTCAGCTGTCAACACAGTGATTGGTCTGTGACTCATTCATGATTGGTCTGTGACTGTCAACACAGTGATTGGTCTGTGACTCATTATGTCAGCTGTCAACACAGTGATTGGTCTGTGACTCATTATGTCAGCTGTCAACACAGTGATTGGTCTGTGACTCATTATGTCAGCTGTCAACACAGTGATTGGTCTGTGACTCATTATGTCAGCTGTCAACACAGTGATTGGTCTGTGACTCATTATGTCAGCTGTCAACACAGTGATTGGTGATGTGACTCATTATGTCAGCTGTCAACACAGTGATTGGTCTGTGACTCATTATGTCAGCTGTCAACACAGTGATTGGTCTGTGACTCATTATGTCAGCTGTCAACACAGTGATTGGTCTGTGACTCATTATGTCAGCTGTCAACACAGTGATTGGTCTGTGACTCATTACAACTGTCAGCTGTCAACACAGTGATTGGTCTGTGACTCATTATGTCAGCTGTCAACATTGGTCTGTGATTGGTCTGTGACTCATTATGTCAGCTGTCAGCACAGTGATTGGTCTGTGACTCATTATGTCAGCTGTCAACACAGTGATTGGTCTGTGACTCATTATGTCAGCTGTCAGCACAGTGATTGGTCTGTGACTCATTATGTCAGCTGTCAACAAAGTGATTGGTCTGTGACTCATTATGTCAGCTGTCAACACAGTGATTGGTCTGTGACTCATTATGTCAGCTGTCAACACAGTGATTGGTCTGTGACCAAGAGAAAGTGGTTTTAGTTCAATTCTATTACATTTTTCTGTATTTTTTTCATGTTCTAAATGATATGAGAATTACACAGCGTGATTAAACTACTATTGTTGGATATGCTAGATTCTCTTCATATGTGCTATTGCACAGCTGAGTTTCACAAGCGCAGGGAAATCCTTTGTCTGGATGGGCCAGAACATTAGTCATGTCACTCCCTATGCAAATGTCTGAAACCTGAACATGTGCTATAAATTGGTCAAACTTCAAACCATACTGCCACACCATCTGTCTATTGTTGATCACTTCAGCCTCTACTGAGCAGGAAAGGTACGACAGGAGCTGCTGCTGCCCTCTAGTGGTGGGAGGTGTAGAGAGCAGGAAGGATCTGCTGTCCTCTAGTGGTGGGATGTGTAGAGAGGAGGAAGGAGCTGCTGCCCTCTAGTGGTGGGATGTGTAGAGAGCAGGAAGGAGCTGCTGCCCTCTAGTGGTGGGAGGTGTAGAGAGCAGGAAGGAGCTGCTGTCCTCTAGTGGTGGGAGGTGTAGAGAGCAGGAAGGAGCTGCTGTCCTCTAGTGGTGGGAGGTGTAGAGAGCAGGAAGGAGCTGCTGTCCTCTAGTGGTGGGAGGTGTAGAGAGCAGGAAGGAGCTGCTGTCCTCTAGTGGTGGGAGGTGTAGAGAGCAGGAAGGAGCTGCTGTCCTCTAGTGGTGGGAGGTGTAGAGAGCGGGAAGGAGCTGCTGTCCTCTAGTGGTGGGAGGTGTAGAGAACAGGAAGGATCTGCTGCTGTCCTCTAGTGGTGGGAGGTGTAGAGTACAGGAAGGATCTGCTGCTGTCCTCTAGTGGTAGGAGGTGTAGAGTACAGGAAGGATCTGCTGCTGTCCTCTAGTGGTGGGAGGTGTAGAGAGCAGGAAGGAGCTGCTGTCCTCTAGTGGTGGGAGGTGTAGAGAACAGGAAGGATCTGCTGCTGTCCTCTAGTGGTGGGAGGTGTAGAGAGCAGGAAGGATCTGCTGCTGTCCTCTAGTGGTGGGAGGTGTAGAGAGCAGGAAGGAGCTGCTGTCCTCTAGTGGTGGGAGGTGTAGAGAGCAGGAAGGATCTGCTGCTGTCCTCTAGTGGTGGGAGGTGTAGAGAGCAGGAAGGATCTGCTGCTGTCCTCTAGTGGTGGGAGGTGTAGAGAGCAGGAAGGATCTGCTGCTGTCCTCTAGTGGTGAGAGGTGTAGAGAGCAGGAAGGATCTGCTGCTGTCCTCTAGTGGTAGGAGGTGTAGAGAGCAGGAAGGATCTGCTGCTGTCCTCTAGTGGTGGGAGGTGTAGAGAGCAGGAAGGATCTGCTGTCCTCTAGTGGTGGGAGGTGTAGAGAGCAGGAAGGATCTGCTGCTGTCCTCTAGTGGTGAGAGGTGTAGAGAGCAGGAAGGATCTGCTGCTGTCCTCTAGTGGTGGGAGGTGTAGAGAGCAGGAAGGATCTGCTGCTGTCCTCTAGTGGTAGGAGGTGTAGAGAGCAGGAAGGATCTGCTGCTGTCCTCTAGTGGTGAGAGGTGTAGAGAGCAGGAAGGATCTGCTGCTGTCCTCTAGTGGTGAGAGGTGTAGAGAGCAGGAAGGATCTGCT
>NW_024609389.1:40000-92500 GCF_018296145.1 Oncorhynchus tshawytscha | reverse complement strand
ATGTTTACTCACATAACAGATATTACTATGGTAATGTTTACATTGTTACATCATCACCATAATGTCTCTACTATCTCACATAACAGATATTACTATGGTAATGTTTACATTGTTACATCATCACCATAATGTCTCTACTATCTCACATAGCAGATATTACTATGGTAATGTTTACATTGTTACATCATCACGTCTCTACTATCTCACATAGCAGATATTACTATGGTAATGTTTACATTGTTACATCATCACGTCTCTACTATCTCACATAACAGATATTACTATGGTAATGTTTACATTGTTACATCATTACTATCTCACATAGGATATTACTATGGTAATGTTTACATTGTTACATCATCACCATAATGTCTCTACTATCTCACATAACAGATATTACTATGGTAATGTTTACATTGTTACATCATCACGTCTCTACTATCTCACATAGCAGATATTATTATGGTAATGTTTACATTGTTACATATCACATACAGATATTACTATGGTAATGTTTACATTGTTACATCATCACGTCTCTACTATCTCACATAACAGATATTACTATGGTAATGTTTACATTGTTACATCATCACGTCTCTACTATCTCACATAGCAGATATTACTATGGTAATGTTTACATTGTTACATCATCACCATAATGTCTCTACTATCTCACATAGCAGATATTACTATGGTAATGTTTACATTGTTACATCATCACCATAATGTCTCTACTATCTCACATAGCAGATATTACTATGGTAATGTTTACATTGTTACATCATCACGTCTCTACTATCTCACATAACAGATATTACTATGGTAATGTTTACATTACCTCATCACCATAATGTCTCTTCCTCCTTTACTATTGTCAAGCGTGGGGAATGTCATTCAACTATTAACTTCAGCCTATGGGCATGACACACCAAGCCAATTCCACCACGCTTGCTGATTAACCTATGGGCTCACTCGTACAATAATCACCTCCCTTTCTGTCAACCAATGGGCATAAATACAGGGGAATATGTATATGTCTACTCAAACCTTAGGTCTCCCACTTGCTGTTTTGCAGCAACAGTCTTCCAAATGACCTTCCACCTCTGAGAAGCATTCCTATGAGGAGCATTCCTCTGAGAAGCATTCCTCTGAGAAGCATTCCTCTGAGAAGCATTCCTCTGAGAAGCATTCCTCTGAGAAGCATTCCTCTGAGATGAGGCCTTGCCCAAACTATTCATTAAAATTCCATATTGTATTCTGTCTTGTCATTTAGTTAAGCCTGTTATTGATTAAACTACCCCTCATTGTAGAGATTTGCCTAAACATCAGACTGCCATTCATCCGCCGCCATCACCTCATGTTTCAGCATGATTACGCACGGACCCATGTCGTAAGGATCTGTACACAATTCCTGGAAGCTGAAAAAGTCCCAGTTCTTCCATGGGCTGCATACTCACCAGACATGTCACCCATTGAACATGTTTAGGATGCTCTGGATCGACGTGTACGACAGCGTGTTCCAGGTGGTCACACCAGATACTGACTGGTTTTCTGATCCACGCCTCTACATTTTTTTTCAGGTATCTGTGACCAACCGATGCATATCTGTATTCCCAGTCGTGAAATTCATAGATTAGGACCTAATGAATTAATTTCAATTGACTGATTTCCTTATATAAACTGTAACTCAGTAAAGTCGTTGAAATTGTTGCATGTTGCGTTTATATTTTTGTTCAGTATAAATGTGTTAATACAAACTGATATATAACCCAGTGTACTGAAGGCCAGGTTGATCTCACTTCCCCTGTGGATATTATTTCACATTACCTCCCGACACCGGGACACAATCGTCAGAAGACAGGTAAAGTGAGTTGAAATGAAGTTTGTTCCAACATTCTGACTTGTAACGGGACTGTTGGGGAATGCTGAGCCTTCGTGTTAGACGAGACGAGGTAGGAACGTTTAAACTTACTCCCCCTGCAGGCATCTATGATGAAGACCTTAGGTTTCCCCTTCATCTTGGGACACAGCTCGTCTCCAAACGGTTCGATTATATCTTTTACTGCCAGGGTCTTTTTATCTGCACCTATGATGACGTCCCGGTGTCCGTGAGACGAAGTCACCACAAACACACAGCTGATGTTCCCACTGCTCCTGTTGATGCTGTTTCTGAAGTTTATGACTTTCTCCTTCATTTCCTGAAATGAGATAATAAACTGACCAATAAACAGATCGATCAATGAGATCATGTTACACAATCAATCAAATAAATGACAGAACTGTCCTTTGTCATACCTGAGCTGTTTCGTCCAGCACACTGTGATACTGGAAACCAAACCCCTCAAAAAACTTCTCCATTGTTTGACGGTCAACTTCAAAACCGCAACGGTTACTCTTCATCTTCTCCTTGTCCCTGACAATTAGCAATAAAGCTCTGCGTTGTCCACTCATGTCATAACTCGCTGGCCTCTGTTAAACAACAAAACCAACATTCTGCATCAGAAGATGTGATTTTTTGATAAGGAATTGTACTTGTAGTAATGTGGGTTAGAGGTGCCATGATTCCCTTCTATATGTCATTTCCCAAAACTAAAAAGTTGTGGCTTAACTCTTCAACTCTTCATTCACAACTGGTTGGGAAGTCAGTTTTCAAATCTCAGTCAGGACTGTATAATAGTGAATTAATTGTCACATCTGCTCCTGCTACGCCCTCTGGTGTTCATCTGGTTTCTTCTTGACCTGCAGTTACTCCCCCTGTACACACTCTCTCTCTCTCTCTCTCTCTCTCTCTGTCTCTCTCTCTCACTCTCTCTCTCTGTCTCTCTCTCTCTGTCCTCTCTCTCTCTCCCCCTCTCCCTCTCTCTCTCTGTCTCTCGTTGTCTCTCTCTCTCTGTCTCTCTCTCTCTCTCCCTCTCTCCCTCTATCTCTCTGTCTCTCTCTCTCTCCCTGTGTGATTGTGTGGTTGGAGACCCATTCCATAATCAAGACCTCTACAAATACTCAGTCCTGCCACTTCCACGCTGCCAGATCGTAATCTCCGTTCAGTCAGTTCATGATTCTAGCCATTTGTGATTATTCAAGATTCTGTTACTCTGCTGTGCCCGTTTCCCTAACTGACACTGTTTATCCTCTCATTGCAGTATTGCTCGGTGTCTGTCTCCTGTTCCACATCTCACCACCCAACTACCTTGGATTTCCCTCAGGACCTGTTTACCCTGTTCTACTCCAACCTCAGTCTCCACATCTGGTTTGTCTGCAACACATCCGACCTTGCCCAGATCTTGCCCAGATCTGCACTCCATATCTCTCCATATCCCTGTTTCCTGCTCTGAGTCTGCTCTTGGGTTCCTGTGTCTTTCCACGTAACATTAAGGACATTTTCCCAGGGGGAAGGTTCTGATTAGTAATTGGAATCAAAAACAATGCACTACTGCTGTACCTAGTCAATTAGAGTCAACTCACCATTTGCCTGATGTAGTCAATAGAGTCAACTCACCATTTGCCTGATGTAGTCAATATAGTCAACTCACCATTTGCCTGATGTAGTCAATAGAGTCAACTCACCATTTGCCTGATGTAGTCAATAGAGTCAACTCACCATTTGCCTTATGTAGTCAATAGTCAACTCACCATTTGCCTGATGTAGTCAATAGAGTCAACTCACCATTTGCCTGATGTTTGCCTGATGTAGTGTAGTCAATAGTCAACTCAGCCTGATGTACTCACCATTTGCCTGATGTAGTCAATAGAGTCAACTCACCATTTGCCTGATGTAGTCAATAGAGTCAACTCACCATTTGCCTGATGTAGTCAATAGAGTCAACTCACCATTTGCCTGATGTAGTCAATAGAGTCAACTCACCATTTGCCTGATGTAGTCAATAGAGTCAACTCACCATTTGCCTGATGTAGTCAATAGAGTCAACTCACCATTTGCTGTATGTAGTCAATAGAGTCAACTCACCATTTGCCTGATGTAGTCAATATAGTCAACTCACCATTTGCCTGATGTAGTCAATAGAGTCAACTCACCATTTGCTGTATGTAGTCAATATAGTCAACTCACCATTTGCCTGATGTAGTCAATATAGTCAACTCACCATTTGCCTGATGTAGTCAATATAGTCAACTCACCATTTGCCTGATGTAGTCAATTTGCCTGATGTAGTCAGTCAACTCACCATTTGCCTGATGTAGTCACCATTTGCCTGATGTAGTCAATAGAGTCAACTCACCATTTGCCTGATGTAGTCAATATAGTCAACTCACCATTTGCCTGATGTAGTCAATACCATTTGCCTGAGTCAACTCACCATTTGCCTGATGTAGTCAATATAGTCAACTCACCATTTGCCTGATGTAGTCAATAGAGTCAACTCACCATTTGCCTGATGTAGTCAATAGAGTCAACTCACCATTTGCCTGATGTAGTCAATAGAGTCAACTCACCATTTGCCTGATGTAGTCAATATAGTCAACTCACCATTTGCCTGATGTAGTCAATATAGTCAACTCACCATTTGCCTGATGTAGTCAATAGAGTCAACTCACCATTTGCCTGATGTAGTCAATAGAGTCAACTCACCATTTGCCTGATGTAGTCAATAGAGTCAACTCACCATTTGCCTGATGTAGTCAATAGAGTCAACTCACCATTTGCCTGATGTAGTCAATATAGTCAACTCACCATTTGCCTGATGTAGTCAATAGAGTCAACTCACCATTTGCCTATGTAGTCAATAGAGTCAACTCACCATTTGCCTGATGTAGTCAATATAGTCAACTCACCATTTGCCTGATGTAGTCAATAGAGTCAACTCACCATTTGCCTGATGTAGTCAATAGAGTCAACTCACCATTTGCCTGATGTAGTCAATAGAGTCAACTCACCATTTGCCTGATGTAGTCAATAGAGTCAACTCACCATTTGCCTTTCCATGCTGTCTACAAGAGTGTTGTTTTCAAATGTTCAATCTCAATGTTTGTGTCCTTCCACCTTCACCTGTGTCAGGGAGGTTGAGGTACTTTCCAAAGAGTCCGTCAGCACCTTCCCTCTTCCCTTCATTCTTGTCAGGGAGGTTGAGGTACTTTCCAAAGACTCCGTCAGCACCTTCCCTCTTCCCTTCATTCTTGTCAGGGAGGTTGAGGTACTTTCCAAAGACTCCGTCAGCACCTTCCCCTGACCTCGATTAACAGCAGTAAACCAGCTGCTGTATGAAGTGTCTCTGTTGTGAACAATTCACACCCTTTCAGTTTCAGTATGAGTACAGTGGTGGGAAAAGCACCCAATGGTCATACTTGAGTAAAAGTAAAGATACCTTAATAGAAAATGACTCAAGTGAAAGTCACACAGTAAAATATGAATCATATATCATCATATTTTACTGTGTGACTTTCACTTGAGTCATTTTATATTATTATTCTATTATATCATATCAATAAAAGTTTAAAAGTATTTTGGTTTAAATAATATCCTTAAATATAAAAAGTAAATGTAAAAATGATAAAATATACGTAAGTATCAAAAGTAAAGCTTAGGTCAACACTGTAACTAGGCCAGTCAGGAACATTTCAGTCTAGTCTTGGTAATACAGTGTATGTTTGGCCATCTGAACTGACCTTCCGCATTGACATTTACAAATCAAATGACATCCCACTGAGAGTGTGTTCTAAAGCATTCTGGGTTTGTTGCAAACCGTATGAGTACCCCCCCCGCATATTCATAAGTACATTGCAAATGCAATAATAATGATCAAACGAGAAACCAACTTTTTTGTCAATCTGGGATTTGGTACATGCAGTTTTTATTTTTTTTAAACTTTTCACATTGAAAAGAATAATTTTGATCCCATGGATGGCTAGATGCTGCATCCATAGTGATGAATGCGAGAGAGGTGATGTTTCTCCCGCCCCATCCCTTAGATGTTTACCTTAATAACAAGTGGCCAGATGACCTAAACCGATTCAAATTGCATTTTGTGTCTTGGCCTTTTTTCCACATTTAAAACACAGACGTTGTAAAAGTTGAATCAATGTTTGGGGTTAAATATCTGCATTCATATGTCAAGTCATTACAAAAGTTCAGAGAGGTGGATTGTGTGTAAGGTGTGACGCACTACCACCATGCCACCACCAGTACTACTGTCTGCCACGTCTAAGATGTCTTCTGGTTCAGTGCACTATATGGCCTCCGAGGTGTTTAGAGACGTTGTTGACTCGGTTAAGAGGGTTAGGGTTAGTGCACTATATGGCCCCCGAGGTGTTTAGAGACATTGTTGACTCGGTTAAGAGGGTTAGTGCACTATATGGCCTCCGAGGTGTTTAGAGACGTTGTTGACTCGGTTAAGAGGGTTAGGGTTAGTGCACTATATGGCCTCCGAGGTGTTTAGAGACGTTGTTGACTCGGTTAAGAGGGTTAGGGTTAGTGCACTATATGGCCTCCGAGGTGTTTAGAGACGTTGTTGACTCGGTTAAGAGGGTTAGGGTTAGTGCACTATATGGCCCCCGAGGTGTTTAGAGACGTTGTTGACTCGGTTAAGAGGGTTAGTGCACTATATGGCCTCCGAGGTGTTTAGAGACGTTGTTGACTCGGTTAAGAGGGTTAGGGTTAGTGCACTATATGGCCCCGAGGTGTTTAGAGACGTTGTTGACTCGGTTAAGAGGGTTAGGGTTAGTGCACTATATGGCCTCCGAGGTGTTTAGAGACGTTGTTGACTCGGTTAAGAGGGTTAGTGGGTTAGTGCACTATATGGCCTCCGAGGTGTTTAGAGACGTTGTTGACTCGGTTAAGAGGGTTAGGGTTAGTGCACTATATGGCCTCCGAGGTGTTTAGAGACGTTGTTGACTCGGTTAAGAGGGTTAGTGCACTATATGGCCTCCGAGGTGTTTAGAGACGTTGTTGACTCGGTTAAGAGGGTTAGTGCACTATATGGCCTCCGAGGTGTTTAGAGACGTTGTTGACTCGGTTAAGAGGGTTAGGGTTAGTGCACTATATGGCCCCCGAGGTGTTTAGAGACGTTGTTGACTCGGTTAAGAGGGTTAGGGTTAGTGCACTATATGGCCTCCGAGGTGTTTAGAGACGTTGTTGACTCGGTTAAGAGGGTTAGGGTTAGTGCACTATATGGCCTCCGAGGTGTTTAGTGTTTAAGAGGGTTAGGGTTAGTGCGTTGGCCTTGACTTGTTGACGGTTAAGAGGGTTAGGGTTAGTGCACCTCCGAGGTGTTTAGGCCTCGGTTAAGAGGGTTAGGGTTAGTGCACTATATGGCCTCCGAGGTGTTTAGAGACGTTGTTGACTCGGTTAAGAGGGTTAGGGTTAGTGCACTATATGGCCCCGAGGTGTTTAGAGACGTTGTTGACTCGGTTAAGAGGGTTAGGGTTAGTGCACTATATGGCCTCCGAGGTGTTTAGAGACGTTGTTGACTCAGTTAAGAGGGTTAGTGCACTATATGGCCTCCGAGGTGTTTAGAGACGTTGTTGACTCGGTTAAGAGGGTTAGGGTTAGTGCACTATATGGCCTCCGAGGTGTTTAGAGACGTTGTTGACTCAGTTAAGAGGGTTAGTGCACTATATGGCCCCGAGGTGTTTAGAGACGTTGTTGACTCGGTTAAGAGGGTTAGGGTTAGTGCACTATATGGCCCCGAGGTGTTTAGAGACGTTGTTGACTCAGTTAAGAGGGTTAGTGCACTATATGGCCCCCGAGGTGTTTAGAGACGTTGTTGACTCAGTTAAGAGGGTTAGGGTTAGTGCACTATATGGCCCCCGAGGTGTTTAGAGACGTTGTTGACTCAGTTAAGAGGGTTAGTGCACTATATGGCCCCGAGGTGTTTAGAGACGTTGTTGACTCAGTTAAGAGGGTTAGTGCACTATATGGCCCCCGAGGTGTTTAGAGACGTTGTTGACTCGGTTAAGAGGGTTAGGGTTAGTGCACTATATGGCCTCCGAGGTGTTTAGAGACGTTGTTGACTCGGTTAAGAGGGTTAGGGTTAGTGCACTATATGGCCCCCGAGGTGTTTAGAGACGTTGTTGACTCAGTTAAGAGGGTTAGGGTTAGTGCACTATATGGCCTCCGAGGTGTTTAGAGACGTTGTTGACTCGGTTAAGAGGGTTAGGGTTAGTGCACTATATGGCCTCCGAGGTGTTTAGAGACGTTGTTGACTCGGTTAAGAGGGTTAGGGTTAGTGCACTATATGGCCTCCGAGGTGTTTAGAGACGTTGTTGACTCGGTTAAGAGGGTTAGGGTTAGTGCACTATATGGCCTCCGAGGTTTTAGAGACGTTGTTGACTATATGGCCCCGAGGTGTTTAGAGAGGTTGTTGACTCAGTTAAGAGGGTTAGGGGTTAGTGCACTATATGGCCTCCGAGGTGTTTAGAGACGTTGTTGACTCGGTTAAGAGGGTTAGGGTTAGTGCACTATATGGCCTCCGAGGTGTTTAGAGACGTTGTTGACTCGGTTAAGAGGGTTAGGGTTAGTGCACTATATGGCCTCCGAGGTGTTTAGAGACGTTGTTGACTCGGTTAAGAGGGTTAGGGTTAGTGCACTATATGGCCTCCGAGGTGTTTAGAGACGTTGTTGACTCGGTTAAGAGGCAAAACACAGAAAGAAAGAACTACAAAACAACTCGTCCTCAAAAGTGTCGTTTCAAATGCCATGTTTTGTGTCCTTTTGTCAACATCTGTGTCAGGAGTGGATTCTTCCGGTACTTTCCACAGACGGTGTTCAGCACCTCCCCCCTCCCCCCAGACCGTTTCTCTCAACTCAGACTGTAAACAGGCACACAGAGTCCTTTTCTTCACCTTGTGTCTGTTGCAAACAATTCACTACTGAGACTTTCAGTTTCAATATGAATGTTTGTTATCTTTGTCTTGAGGCCATTATAATGTCCCCATCCTTTATTCTACAGCATGATAAGGGGGAAGTTGGATGACATTTACATTGTGGAACAGAGGAATAGCTCTGTTTTGGTAATAGATGTTGGCTGAGAGGTGTTCTTTGAAAACAGGTTACTGGGAACAAACAAACAGCTAGTGTGACAACCTGGTCTCACAGCATTTCGTATTATACTGTATGTAAATCCGACACATTCCATTTAGTATGATATGTTACGTTTCCTCTCTGTTCTGCTCTGTTTTGGTAATAGATGTTGGCTGAGAGGTGTTCTTTGAAAACAGGTTACTGGGAACAAACAAACAGCTAGTGTGACAACCTGGTCTCACAGCATTTCGTATTATTCTGTATGTAAATCCGACACATTCCATTTAGTATGTTATGTTACGTTTCATATGGTACGTATTCATTTGTGGATGTCCATCACCCACTTAGTATGATATGTTACAAATTACAATTCCTATTATATATTATGAATTTGCTAAATGTACATATGATATGTAATGAATTAGCTAGGTGGCTAATGTTAGCTAGGCTAGGGGTTAAGGTTAGGAGTTAGGTTAAAGGGTTAGGGGAAGAGTTAGCTAAAGGGTTAAGGTTAGGGTTAGCTAGAAGGGTTAAGGTCAGGGGAAGGGTTAGCTAAAGGGTTAAGGTTAGGGTTAGCTAAAAGGGTTAAGGTTAGGATCAGGGGAAGGGTTAGCTAAAGGGGTTAAGGTTAGGGGAAGGGTTAGCTAAAGGGGTTAAGGTTAGGGGAAGGGTTAGCTAAAGGGGTTAAGGTTAGGGGAAGGGTTAGCTAAAGGGGTTAAGGTTAGGGGAAGGGTTAGCTAAAGGGGTTAAGGTTAGGGGAAGGGTTAGCTAAAGGGGTTAGGGTCAGGGAAGGGTTAGCTAAAGGGTTAAGGTTAGGGTTAGGGGAAGGGTTAGCTAAAGGGGTTAGGGTCAGGGGAAGGGTTAGCTAACGGGTTAAGGTTAGGGGAAGGGTTAGCTAAAGGGTTAAGGTTAGGGGAAGGGTTAGCTAAAGGGTTAAGGTTGGGGGAAAGGTTAGCTAAAAGGGTTAAGGTTAGGGGAAGGGTTAGCTAAAAGGGTTAAGGTTAGGGGAAGGGTTAGCTAAAGGGTTAAGGTTAGGGGAAGGGTTAGCTAAAGGGTTAAGGTTCGGGTCAGGTGAAGGGTTAGTTAACAAGTAGTTCAAAGGTAGCTAAAAAGTTGCTAATTAGTTAAAATGCTAAAGTTGTCCGTGATGTGAACGTTCAGGTTACACCCATCCACCCCGACTTACCAACCTACTTTAGTTTTTTTACTTTAGGTAACCATCTGTCTTATGTTACCATACCAAACGTAAGCTATCATATACATTTCAGTGTCACAGATTCACGTGTACTATGTTACGTCTTGTCTATGAGACCAGGCTGAGTGTGAGCAATGCAAATGAATGAGAGCTGAAGTAGAACTAGTAACACGTGGGCAAGGGAGGGAAAAGCCTTCCGACGAATGAACACAGCATGTAGTCTATTGTTTTACTATAGACAATGTTTTTTTCATTCTTTTAAACGGTCTTGCTGCAATTCTGTATCTGTCACTCCCCCATGGATTTTTCCTTCAGTCCTCATAGATGAGCAACAGTGAGCTACAGAACACACACATAAACTATTATAAAAGTAGACTTTATTCCAACAATGTAGTGGCTTTTTGTGCCTGGTCTTTTCAATGTTTAACACAGGCATTGTAAAAGTTAATTAATGTTTTGGGGGGGGAAAATACCAGCAGGAAAAGGCTATGTCATCAGAGTAAAAAAGGGGTGTGGCATACTGCCACTATGACACGCCCACTAATATGCCTCTACAAAGTTTGATCTTGTTCTAGTCGTAGAACATTTTATTCTAGTTGTAGAATAACCGCTGAGCTGTTTTTGAGACAGATCTTTTTTTTTTACTTAGGTGTCGTTCGTGTGAAATAACTTTTGGTTTTCAATCTCTTAAAGTCAAACACTCAAACACAAGAGCCGTATTGTTTAGGCTGAGAGGCAGGCTGCGAAATGGACAGATATGATCTGAGTGGCAGACGTGCAGCCGTGATCATGTGCGGTGGGGGAAGACCGGGCTCTGAGTACGATGTTGAGAGAATAAAGGAGCTCTGCAAACAGAATAAGTTTCCTGAACCTAGTTATAGTGTTAAATGCAAAACTAAAGAGGTAAGTCACATCTATTCAAATCAATGCTTTCTGTGAACAGGCAATCCAATAACACTATTCAGAGCAGAGGGAACACTAACTAAGCTGACTTAAGTCAGATTTAAACTTAGTCTCCCATTGACATCAATGCATAGTAAGTGACCACTTAGGATTTGCCCGAAAATGCTGTATCGTCTAATGTCTCCTACAACTACAGTAGCAGCAGCTAGTGGGTAAAAAACATGCATCAGTCAGGTGAGATAACTTGATTTGTTAGCAATTTTGCAAATTAAAAACAATTGCTAATTGCTAGCACAGACCAATCTCATGACAGCTGTAAAGAGTATGACCCCCGGGTCTGGAATCTCATACCCTGCTGTATTTGACCAATTTCAGGACGTAACTGATGCACTGAAGTCATTTCGAAACAACCTGAGCGATGACGTCAGTTGCCTCGCAATGTTCATCATGGCCCATGGTGGACTTGGACACATTGAAGTCAATGACGAAGAGATTCTAGATCTAGAAGATATCTACAAGATGTTTAGCAACAGCCAGTGTCCAGCCCTCCGTGAGAAACCCAAGCTCTTTGTTGTGCAGGCCTGTAGGGGAGGTGTGTCTCTTTACATTATCAGTGTTTGAAAGCTTGTGGCGTTTTAATTTCTTTTTTTTTTGTACATGTTTATTGATAAATACACAGTTTTGTCTCTATTTTCTGCATTTCTCTTCAGTGAAGGGACGTCCTAAAGACCTTTACACAGACGGAGGTAGATCTTCAGGCGCTGTCTCAAAAAAGTTGCTCCCCACGGAGTCTGACTCCATGGAAGTGTATGCAGTGCCTCCAGGTACCTGCTTTCACGTAACAGAGTAGTCTACAATGCTTAATGTAATGTCAGTCACGTAACAGTAGTCTATAATCCTTAATGTAATGTCAGTCACGTAACAGTAGTCTATAATCCTTAATGTAATGTCAGTCACGTAACAGTAGTCTATAATCCTTAATGTAATGTCAGTCACGTAACAGTAGTCTATAATGCTTAATGTAATGTCAGTCACGTAACAGTAGTCTATAATCCTTAATGTAATGTCAGTCACGTAACAGAGTAGTCTATAATCCTTAATGTAATAATGTAATATCAGTCACGTAACAGAGTAGTCTATAATCCTTAATGTAATGTCAGTCACATAACAGAGTAGTCTATAATGCTTAATGTAATAATGTAATGTCAGTCACGTAACAGAGTAGTCTATAATCCTTAATGTAATAATGTAATGTCAGTCACGTAACAGAGTAGTCTATAATCCTTAATGTATTGTCAGTCACGTAACAGAGTAGTCTATAATCCTTAATGTAATAACGTAATGTCAGTCTTAGTTACCTTTTTTCTGAAGGATGTCTCTATCTTTTTAATCACAGGAAAACTTGCCATCAGACACCCGGACAGAGGATGCCCATTGTTTGAAGAGATGCATAAGGTGTTTACGAAGGATTCAGTAGCTACCCGTGATGTGTATGAACTCTTCACAGAGGTCAGTACGGTTGATGGAGAAACCTGCTCATAATGTCATATGATGGATATCGGCCAAAATGTCTTTAAAATGGGGTTTCGTGTACTATTCATTTTCCCCGTGATCTTTTTCAGGTGAACCAACGTCTGGGTCAGAGGAAGGACCGTAGAAAGGACGGATACGAACATGATTTCCAGCCAACACCCAGAGTCATCAAGAGAAACCTACAGCCAGTAGATACAGATGATTCATCTGATGACATAGGGCGTTCTCTTCATATTGTGAACAATCTGACCAAGAAGTTGTATCTCTGATAGGGAGATGGGAGGAGGTACAGTAAGAGGAGGAGGGGGGTGAGGGTTATAAGCACAAGATTGACGTCAGTTTATGTTGATGTATGGCCACTACGAGTGAAAATATTGAAAATAATCAACCTGGGTTTTCCAAAAGCATCTTAAGTCCATGTTCATCTTAAGTCGTGTTCACGTTGGCAGTTTGAAGCGACTAAAATCCTTCTGTTCCTTTTCCTGCAGTCTGAACAGCCAAAAAAGCACATGACATCAGATATTTCAGCCACATACTGATTTATGAATGTATAACATGTATGTGTAAATGTATTAATTATCCCAACCTGCTACGTTAATTCTCCAAACCTGCTACGTTAATTCTCCTAACCTGCTACGTTAATTCTCCCAACCTGCTACGTTAATTCTCCTAACCTGCTACGTTAATTCTCCTAACCTGCTACGTTAATTCTCCTAACCTGCTACGTTAATTATTCCAACCTGCTACGTTAATTATTCCAACCTGCTACGTTAATTCTCCTAACCTGCTACGTTAATTCTCCTAACCTGCTACGTTAATTCTCCTAACCTGCTACGTTAATTCTCCTAACCTGCTACGTTAATTCTCCTAACCTGCTACGTTAATTCTCCTAACCTGCTACGTTAATTCTCCCAACCTGCTACGTTAATTATTCCAACCTGCTACGTTAATTCTCCTAACCTGCTACGTTAATTCTCCCAACCTGCTACGTTAATTATTCCAACCTGCTACGTTAATTCTCCTAACCTGCTACGTTAATTCTCCTAACCTGCTACGTTAATTCTCCTAACCTGCTACGTTAATTCTCCCAACCTGCTACGTTAATTATTCCAACCTGCTACGTTAATTCTTCCAACCTGCTACGTTAATTCTCCAAACCTGCTACGTTAATTCTCCTAAACTGCTACGTTAATTCTCCTAACCTGCTACGTTAATTCTCCTAACCTGCTACGTTAATTCTCCTAACCTGCTACGTTAATTCTCCCAACCTGCTACGTTAATTCTCCAACCTGCTACGTTAATTTTTCCAACCTGCTACGTTAATTCTTCCAAACCTGCTACGTTAATTCTCCAAACTGCTACGTTAATTATCCTAACCTGCTACGTTAATTCTCCTAACCTGCTACGTTAATTCTCCCAACCTGCTACGTTAATTCTCCTAACCTGCTACGTTAATTCTCCTAACCTGCTACGTTAATTCTCCTAACCTGCTACGTTAATTCTCCTAACCTGCTACGTTAATTCTCCTAACCTGCTACGTTAATTCTCCTAACCTGCTACGTTAATTCTCCTAACCTGCTACGTTAATTCTTCCAACCTGCTACGTTAATTCTCCTAAACTGCTATGTAAACAATAAACCGACCCGCGGTGCACCTGGCTATGGCCGGTCTCACCAATAACGCAGCGTTGATGTTACACCCATACTCATTGCTGTTGATCCACACAATTATTTTGCAACGTCCATCTTCAGACACACCCCACGCATGCAGTTACGGTTTCCCAAGCCTCTCTCTATGAGTATGCGCTATGATTATGCGCTAACGTTACTTCGTAGGCACTGAAAGTATGCATAGTTTTATTAGGGAAATCGTTATTCGTTATTCTTGCACAGCATGTTAACGTTTAAAATCATAGTATTGTTTGCATACTCACCGGGATCGGCTCCTAACACCAGCCACACGACACGATAAAAGGCACACAAAAAAATGACACCAACATAATTTGTCCGAGCCTACCGCGGTATTTAATCCGCCGCCCCACACCCTGTCACACTGAACGAGCCAAGACAACAGGTGTTGTGCCGAAAATCTCCCCCCCCCCCTTCGCGTTCTACATTGCTGCGACTTGCTTGCTAGTTGAGATGTCTGCTCTTCACTCAGTTGTCAGTTCAGCCTACATTTCACTGATCTTAGTAGCAGAAAGCATCTTTGTCTGCAGTTTTCGGTTTGGCTATTAGTTTCAAGCGTATTCGGCGGTTCTTGCTTGTAGTATAGCGCCCCAGTATGCCGCTCTGGGTGGCCGCCCATGTCGCCCGTATTTAAACCCCCTACTGATTTCTATTAGACTACAAATAAATCTCTTTGAAAAAAATGTGTCATATATGCAAAGTCTTATTCGACTAGTATTTTTGAAAGTGTAAAGATAATAATTCAGTCATGGTTGTTCTGAAATGTTTATTGCTTGCCAACATTTTACTCCCTCTTCTATGTTTAATATAACACACATACAATAATGATTCATTTCGGTTGCTTATCCTGAAGTTTGTTCTATAGAACGTATTTGACTCTAGCCACACAATTAGGGAAATTAGAAGGGGTTGACACTTTTACATGAACCTAAAACCTCTAATTCTCATACAATACATCTTCACAGTTTTCATTTTGATGTTGCTATCGAGAACCCGAGGCATTAACAAGTTATTCTGTCTTATCCAAACGCTTCTCAGCTATAAGCGCTGCTAACCGGTGGTTGTTTTCTTGTTGTTTCTTCAGTAAAGGGTGATGAAAACGATATATTTTTAAACAAATATATACATTATTTTTCTGCAAACAGATGGTCAAACTTCATCTCTGTCTATTGGTTGTTCCCAGATGTGGTTAACAAGACTCTTCTTCTTTGGTATCATGTGATTCACTCGTTAGTTTGTACCTGCTGCCACCTACTGTGTGGTAATGTCTGGTAGATCATTTTACATTTTGAGGTACAAAAATAAATATCAAAAAATGCACCACCAACTAACATCTATATACCACTATTACATACCACCATCTATATACAACTACTACATACCACCATCTATATACCACCATCTATATACCACTATTACATACCACCAACTATATACCACCATCTATATACCACTACACATACCACCAACTATATACCACCATCTATATACCACTATTACATACCACCATCTATATACAACTATTACATACCACCATCTATATACCACCATCTATATACAACTACTACATACCACCATCTATATACCACCATCTATATACCACTATCACATACCACCAACTATATACCACCATCTATATACCACTATCACATACCACCAACTATATACCACCATCTATATACCACTATTACATACCACCATCTATATACCACCATCTATATACCACTATCACATACCACCAACTATATACCACCATCTATATACCACTATTACATACCAACATCTATATACCACCATCTACATACCACTATTACATACCACCATCTATATACCACTATTACATACCACCATATATATACCACTATTACATACCACCAACTATATACCACTATTACATACCACCATCTATATACCACTATTACATACCACCAACTATATACCACTATTACATACCACCATCTATATACCACTATTACATACCACCATCTATATACCACTATTACATACCACCAACTATATACCACTATTACATACAACCATCTATATACCACCAACTATATACCACTATTACATAACACTATCTACCATCTATATACCACTATTACATACCACCAACTATATACCGCCATTACATACCACCATCTATATACCACCAACTAACATCTATATACCACTATTACACAACACAATCTATATACCACTATTACATACCACCATCTATATACCACTATTACATACCACCATCTATATACCACTATTACATACCACCAACTAACATCTATATACCACTATTACATACCACCATCTATATACCACTATTACATACCACCAACTAACATCTATATACCACTATTACATACCACCAGTTAATCCTCCACCTATATACCACAACCAGCCCGACGGCCTGGGAGGACGGGACTCCGGTGCGTCCGGTTCTCCCAGAGAAAGTTGTGCCGTTAAAGAGAAGGTTTTACCGTTAAAGAGAAGGTTTTACCGTTAAAGAGAAGGTTTTACCGTTAAAGGCCGTGCAGCTTTTACTTTTTACCATGTGGCCTCTGCAGAAGTCAGGGCATTCATACGTACTGCGCTTCTCCGTGCCGCACAGAGCTGTTGTCAAGGAAGTTGTCAAGGAAGTGAGTTTGTGTTTATACAGGACCTCCCGCCCTCACCTAATATCAACCAATCATGTCAGTTGAGCAGAGCTGTTGTCAAGGAAGTCGTCAAGGAAGTGAGTTTGTGTTTATACAGGACCTCCCGCCCTCAACTACTGTCAATCAACTTTCTAGTGTTTTCCCTGTTAACACTATCAAGGCTTCCCTTTACTGTGGCATTATCCCAGTTATAGATCATTTGTAGTCAACAATAGGGGCCTTGATAGTGTAGGATTACTTCCTACAAACCCTGTATATTTCTAGACTCTTTGAAAATCCAGTCAGGTTTAGAGCTTTTTTTTTGTCTTAAAGGGACAGTGTTGTATTTCGAGACAGGTTTGAATAAGTTAAGTAGCCAATAGGCAGAGGGTAGAATAATGTGTCTGATTCTATGTAATATTGGTATGGGAATAATAATGAATTTAATTTTGTAAAGTGGTTTCTTGCATCAAACACCATTTCCTGTCATCTCCATGTCTGAAGGACAGGTTAAGGTCCATCCTTGCATGTCTTTTATCAAAGGTCTCGTGGAATGTAGGCCTACATGGCCCACTGTTAGAACTGTAAGTTAAAGGGGGTACAGCCTGTGTGTTCACAGTAAACACACACTGTTAGAACTGTAACTTAAAGGGGGTACAGCCTCTGTGTTGGACAGAAGGTGACCTGTATTTTCACAACGTTCAGGTGTGCGCTCAGTAGAACAGACAGTAACTAGTCCCCTCTGTGCTTTATATAGGAGTAGAACAGACAGTAACTAGTCCCCTCTGTGCTTTATATAGGAGTAGAACAGACAGTAACTAGTCCCCTCTGTACTTTATATAGGAGTAGAACAGACTAACTAGTCCCCTCTGTGCTTTATATAGGAGTAGAACAGACAGTAACTAGTCCCCTCTGTGCTTTATATAGGAGTAGAACAGACTAACTAGTCCCCTCTGTGCTTTATATAGGAGTAGAACAGACAGTAACTAGTCCCCTCTGTGCTTTATATAGGAGTAGAACAGACTAACTAGTCCCCTCTGTACTTTATATAGGAGTAGAACAGATATAGGAGTAGAACAGACAGTAACTAGTCCCCTCTGTGCTTTATATAGGAGTAGAACAGACTAACTAGTCCCCTCTGTGCTTTATATAGGAGTAGAACAGACAGTAACTAGTCCCCTCTGTGCTTTATATAGGAGTAGAACAGACAGTAACTAGTCCCCTCTGTACTTTATATAGGAGTAGAACAGACTAACTAGTCCCCTCTGTGCTTTATATAGGAGTAGAACAGACAGTAACTAGTCCCCTCTGTACTTTATATAGGAGTAGAACAGACTAACTAGTCCCCTCTGTGCTTTATATAGGAGTAGAACAGACTAACTAGTCCCATCTGTACTTTATATAGGACTAGAACAGTTTCTAAAGAGATGCCATTCAACAGTTAAATGAAGTTAAACCCGCCCATCCTCAGGAGGTTGAACAGAACGACAGAATGTGAGAGAAAAGGAGAACAGACCATGATTTGGCAATTCTACATTTATTATAGAAGCAGCCTTTGAAATCCAAAAAGACTGGGGACAGGGATTAAAAATAACAATTCATTTCACCACTTAGTAACGCCTCACTATTAATAACTCTCATTAAAAATGTACAAATGTTTGTTAAAAATTTGCAATATCAAGCCTTCAAAATGATTTTGGTTACAGATATGATACATTATGGAGAAGAAAGTTACCAACGTCATGTTAATAAATGATAACTTCTTTTTTTTTTTTAAACAACCCAACGACAAAATGGTAAAAGAAAAAAATAAACAATATGAAAAGCTGAATTCAGAATGTCCTATATTTGTATCTGAATATACATCAAGAGACAATGAGGTAACTGCTAGTCGTGTACCAAGCAGGAGAAACAATAACAATAATTAGAATCCTACGACACAATGGACGCCATGACGACAGTATAACACCTTTAAACCAGGAAACAAAGAAAAACAAAACAGGAGAACGGAAGCTTTTTCAAACCCTGTTGCCATGGCTACGGCCAAGAACTCGGAGCCTTTAAAACGCCGAGCTGACAACATCGGACACTGGAGAGAATGGTTTATTTTCAACATGTAGGGTGAAGACCTTGTCCCAGCTAAACGCTGATCTAAAAGGTCATTAACCCACCTACTGGTGACATGGCTTTAAGGAGGGTAAATCTGGGTTTTAAAAAGGCATCTCTTACATATTAGGACACTGCAGGTGCCTGGCTGACATGGTTTAATAAAACTTCCCCTCCTACTAGCTGTCGTAAGGCCTACATAAGACTGTCGTAAGGCCCTACTTAAGACTGTCGTAAGGCCCTACTTAAGACTGTCGTAAGGCCCTACGTAAGACTGTCGTAAGGCCCTACTTAAGACTGTCGTAAGGCCCTACTTAAGACTGCCCTACTTAAGACTGTCGTAAGGCCCTACTTAAGACTGTCGTAAGGCCTACATAAGACTGTCGTAAGGCCCTACTTAAGACTGTCGTAAGGCCCTACTTAAGGTTGCTGTGAGCCTGACATAGAACGTGAATCATGACACTGTGTGGGTGAAGGACAGTAGGAAGCCAGGACATGAAATTGACATAGGGTGACATTGTGCATGTTAAGACAGCCTTATGTAGGGCTTATGACAGCAGTTAATAAGGACTACTTCTAAAGACACTGGGTAGACAGAGGACACAGTGGAAAACGGGGAGGGGGGATGAAGGGACCGAGAGAAAGGGGGAGGGGGGTGAGAAGCATCCTACAGGAGGAAGATGGGATAAATGGAGACTGAACAGAAGTCATTGTGGTTGTGAAGGAATGAGTGAAACCAAGCACTGATCTTCTCACTCGTGGGTCGACAGGCAAAACACGTCCCTTTTTTTACCAAGGAGTTAAACCCCAACTGTGATACTACCACACTACAATCATCATCATCATCATTATTATTATTATGTGCCTTAAAACTAAACTTCAGATAATCTCACCTTCTTAATGTGATCTGAACGACCAGTGAACAACGTTGGTTGTATCTCAAAACGACCCCCTTTTATTCTCCAGAGTATTTCTTACAGAGTTCATTACTTTTGGTCTTGGAACCAATAGATAGATAAGAGATGGTTTCATTTGAGATTTGACCACTTTCATATATTTCTTCCTAAGTAACTGACCAATAAAACAAATGTCGGACGTTTAGCATCGATTCATATCAGCGCACACACACTTCTGTGCTGCGTGGGGGGTTTGCATTCAGTGTGTGTGTGTGTGTGTGTGTGTGTGTGAGAGAGAGAAAGCTGAGATAACGGAGACTGATCCATCTCTCTGAAACATGGAGTGAGTGAACAGAAAAGTAGAGAGAGAGGAGGGGATGGAGTGGGAAAAAGAAGAGAGAAAGGTGATAGAGAGAGGAGTGATGAGAGAGAAGAACCTCCCCTTCCTCAACTACCCTGGTTCTGTTGCCCTTCTCCTCCCTAGAAGCCCCTCCCCTTCCTGTCTCAGTGCACAGCATCGACCAATCAGAGCAGAAAGGGCAGCGTACTGCACTGCATAAATAATACACATTGGTGTTCTAAATACAAACACACTTTCCCCAGTACTGACAACGCTATATTTCTGCCCACCTTCCTCTACCCAGATCATAAACCAACACTAACAACAATGTAAAGATTGTATTGTCCTCCGTTCCCTCTCCATTTCAGTTGGACACACATTGTAGATGTGTTTTGTAGGAGTGCAACAGCACACACACTTTAAAAAAAAAATGTAAAAATTAAGAAAATGCACCTTTATAAACCAAAATAACCCCACTAGTGAAGACACATCTCAATCCAGGTTCTGAATGATTCATCACGACCAGAATATTCATATGAACAACAACAACAACAACGATGATGATGATGATGATGGATGTCATAATGGTCAGAATCTTTGGGCTTCCATTTCCTCCACTGGGTTAGTCAGGAGAACGACACACGTCTGAGTTTCTCCACAGCGTTCATATGACAACTCCAATCATGACTCAGGAAGGTAAGACAGTACAAAAAGGGGGAAAAGTCCAACTGCCCCTCGTACGTGTGTGTGTGTGTGTGTGTGTGTCAGTCAAAAGGCCATTATTAGAATACCATCATAGAAAGAAGACAGTCTATTTCTTAAAGAGTTCACTTGGCGGAGGGGAGGGGAGGGGGGGCATTGCTCCAAGACACTGATCTAAGGCCTGTTGTGTTTCCCTCCACTCCCTAATGCGTCAGGTTAGGATGTGGGGAGGCTGAGCGGATCCTAGATCTGTGGGGCTCGAGGTCATAGGTCATTCAGAATCCCGATGGACCTCGGAGGCGTCCGCCCGACAGATGGGACACGTTCTGTTAGCCTGGAGAGAGACAGAGACGATTCTACTAGTCATACACGATCACTTTACAGTGCATGACAAAGCTTGTAGAATTCAACTGTACGTAGAATGAAGACCTGATACCTGATCAAAACACTGTTTCAGCTAGTTGTGCTGTCTAACTGTTAAATAAAGCCTCTTGTATAGATATATCACCATCTCTGTCTGTTAAAGCCTCTTGTATAGATATATCACCATCTCTGTCTGTTAAATAAAGCCTCTTGTATAGATATATCACCATCTTGTATAGATATATCACCATCTCTGTCTGTTAAATAAAGCCTCTTGTATAGATATATCACCATCTTGTATAGATATATCACCATCTGTCTGTCTGTTAAAGCCTCTTGTATAGATATATCACCATCTGTCTGTTAAATAAAGCCTCTTGTATAGATATATCACCATCTGTCTGTCTGTTAAAGCCTCTTGTATAGATATATCACCATCTCTGTCTGTTAAATAAAGCCTCTTGTATAGATATATCACCATCTGTCTGTCTGTTATAAAGCCTCTTGTATAGATATATCACCATCTGTCTGTTAAATAAAGCCTCTTGTATAGATATATCACCATCTGTCTGTCTGTTAAAGCCTCTTGTATAGATATATCACCATCTTGTATAGATATAGCACCATCTTGTATAGATATAACACCATCTTGTATAGATATAACACCATCTTGTATAGATATAGCACCATCTTGTATAGATATAACACCATCTTGTATAGATATAACACCATCTTGTATAGATATAGCACCATCTTGTATAGATATAACACCATCTTGTATAGATATATCACCATCTGTCTCACCTTGAGCCACTTGTCAACACACTTGGTGTGGAACTCATGGTTACAGGGCAGGACTCTTAGCAGCTGAACGAGAACTCAAAACAGTCACACATGGAACAGAGAGACCACACTGTCTGTTAAATAAAGCCTCTTGTTAATATATCACCTGGAACAGAGAGCCTCTTGTATAGTTAAAGTATACACCATAAAGCCTCTTGTATAGATATATCACCATCTCTGTCTGTTAAATAAAGCCTCTTGTATAGATATATCACCATCAACTAAATAAAGTACCTTACTCATTGGTGGTTGTTGAAGGGACTCTACTCACAGTGTCTGTTCTGATTGGTGGTTGTTGAAGGGACTCTACTCACAGTGTCTGTTCTGATTGGTGGTTGTTGAAGGGACTCTACTCACAGTGTCTGTTCTGATTGGTGGTTGTTGAAGGGACTCTACTCACAGTGTCTGTTCTGATTGGTGGTTGTTGAAGGGACTCTACTCACAGTGTCTGTTCTGATTGGTGGTTGTTGAAGGGACTCTACTCACAGTGTCTGTTCTGATTGGTGGTTGTTGGGGTTGAAGGGACTCTACTCACAGTGTCTGTTCTGATTGGTGGTTGTTGAAGGGACTCTACTCACAGTGTCTGTTCTGATTGGTGGTGGTTGAAGGGACTCTACTCAGTGTCTGTTCTGATTGGTGGTTGTTGAAGGGACTCTACTCACAGTGTCTGTTCTGACTGGTGGGGGTTGAAGGGACTCTACTCACAGTGTCTGTTCTGATTGGTGGTTGAAGGGACTTGTCTGTTCTGATTGGTGGTTGTTGAAGGGACTCTACTCACAGTGTCTGTTCTGATTGGTGGTTGTTGAAGGGACTCTACTCACAGTGTCTGTTCTGATTGGTGGTTGTTGGGGTGGTGAAGGGACTCTAGGAGGACAGTGTCTGTTCTGATTGGTGGTTGTTGGGGTTGAAGGACTCTACTCACAGTGTCTGTTCTGACTGGTGGGGGTTGGGTTAAGGGACTCTACTCACAGTGTCTCCCATCTACTGATTGGTGGTTTCAGTTGAGGGACATAACAGTTGTTCTGATTGGTGGTTGTTCTGCATAGGGTACTCTACTCACAGTGTCTGTTCTGATTGGTGGTTGTTGGGGTTGAAGGGACTCTGGAACTCACAGTGTCTGTTCTGATTGTGGTTCATTGGGGTTGAAGGGACTCTACTCACAGTGTCTGTTCTGATTGGTGGTTGTTGAAGGGACTCTACTCACAGTGTCTGTTCTGATTGGTGGTTGTTGAAGGGACTCTACTCACAGTGTCTGTTCTGATTGGTGGTTGTTGAAGGGACTCTACTCACAGTGTCTGTTCTGATTGGTGGTTGTTGGGGTTGAAGCGGTAGGAGGGAAGTTGTTCTATGTCAGCCTTGGTCAGTCCTCTGGGTTTAGCCTCGCCCAGACGCTCTGCTAGGTTCAACAGGGCCTGGAGGTCAGACAGGGGGTGGGTTAAAGGTCAGAGAAGAGCCTATTATCCTCCCATCTACCCTTGGTGCTTTCAGCCTTGAGGACATAACAGCATTGGGCTTGATAGTCACAATCATGTTCTGCATAGTGTACATCTACACACTAATCAACTGGTTTTAATCTGTTTAGCCCACTGAGCTGAAGCCTAGGCATTAGCTATTGGAACTAACACGAGGCTAGATGCTTCAGCCAACACCAGACTGTAGTTCATTAAAACTACCTCCACTACATTAGAGTTGACTAGACCATATAGTTGTATAGTTAGCTCTGTGGCTAGCTTACCTCCACTACACTAGACCATATAGATGTATAGTTAGCTCTGTGGCTAGCTTACCTCCACTACACTAGACCATATAGATGTATAGTTAGCTCTGTGGCTAGCTTACCTCCACTACACCATATAGATGTATAGTTAGCGCTGTGGCTAGCTTACCTCCACTACACCATATAGAAATATAGTTAGCTCTGTGGCTAGCTTACCTCCTCTACACTAGACCATATAGATGTAGCTAGCTTACTTCATAGTTCTCTACCTCTCCATCATCCACATCTAACTCTAGACTGATGGTAGGACCGACTGTAGGACCCACTGGAAGCATCGACCTGTGAGACAGGAGAGGGAGAGAGAGGAGAGATGGAGAGACAGGGGAGAGAGAGAAGAGGGGGAGAGGAGATACATTTAAATAAACAAAATGATCACCATGCCTAATATAAGCTCATACAGTTTTATAGCATATAAACCCATGATTTGTTCCAACGTGTACTGCATACCAGGTGCTGCTACAACAACAAGAGAAGAAGAAGTACTCACAGGAAGTAAGGCAGGAAGCCTGGGTGGTAGGGGGGCGGGGGCACGGTCTGCTGGGAGCGGTAACGACGCCCTGTGATTCGCCGAGGCATGAAGTGGGGGTACGGCTGGGAGAGGGACAGAGGAAGGAACGGTAAGAACCCTTCATAGAGGTGAGGACTTGTTCTCCATCTGTGTGTGTGTGTGTGTGTGTGTGTGTGTGTGTGTGTGTGTGTGTGTGTGTGTGTGTGTGTGTGTGTGTGTGTGTATGTGTGTGTGTATGCGTGTGTGTGTGTGTGTGTGTGTGTGTGTGTGACATACTGTTATTGTAACATGTTGTGAAATCTGTTGTGAATGCATTGCATAGTTTTTTAAAATGCATAACTGCCTTAATTCTGCTGGACCCCAGGAAGAGGAGCTGCTTCCTTGGCAGGAACTAATGGGGATCTATAATAAACCCCAGGAAGAGTAGCTGCTATAATAAACCCCAGGAAGAGTAGCTGCTGCCTTGGCAGGAACTAATGGGGATCCATAATAAACCCCAGGAAGAGTAGCTGCTGCCTTGGCAGGAACTAATGGGGATCCATAATAAACCCCAGGAAGAGTAGCTGCTGCCTTGGCAGGAACTAATGGGGATCCATAATAAACCCCAGGAAGAGTAGCTGCTGCCTTGGCAGGAACTAATGGGGATCCAGGAAGAGTAGCTGCTAATAAACCCCAGGAAGAGTAGCTGCTGCCTTGGCAGGAACTAATGGGGATCCATAATAAACCCCAGGAAGAGTAGCTGCTGCCTTGGCAGGAACTAATGGGGATCCATAATAAACCCCAGGAAGAGTAGCTGCTGCCTTGGCAGGAACTAATGGGGATCCATAATAAACCCCAGGAAGAGTAGCTGCTGCCTTGGCAGGAACTAATGGGGATCCATAATAAACCCCAGGAAGAGTAGCTGCTGCCTTGGCAGGAACTAATAGGGATCCATAATAAATACAAATACTTAAACGAGTGGCCGTGCAAGACAGCCCTTGGGTAGGTGTTTTGATGGCTAGCATGAGGTATGTGCGAACAGATCCTGTGACAGGGAGTCGTGATGAGACAGGAACTGGAGGGGGGCAGGGAGGAAGGGTGAGCGAGGTACTGGGGGTTGGGGGGGTCTTACCACTCCGAACAGCTCCTGTGACAGGGAGTCGTGATGAGACAGGAACTGGAGGGGTGTGGAGGGGGGCAGGGAGGAGGGGTGGTGTCCTCCATGAGGGTAGTTGAACCCCCCTCCCACAGACAGGTGCTCTCCAAGCAGCTCCACCTCGTTCTCTATCCTCTGCAACGGCTATGATAGGGATACAAAGGGTTATGTAGGGTCATAAGCATACAAAAAGGGCTATGAAGGGTCATAGGCATATTAAAAGGGCTATGAAGGGTCATAGGCATATTAAAAAGGGCTATGAAGGGTCATAGGTATATTAAAAAGGGCTATGAAGGGTCATAGGCATATTAAAAGGGCTATGAAGGGTCATAGGCATACATAAGGGGACTATGTGCTGTTACAACTTGTTCTCTAGTCTCAAGGGTTCTCTTGGCCAGGGGGAAAGTTTATAATGGACTCTAAAACGGTTATGTCAAGTCACTTTCACGAATTATAATTGAAGTCAAAGTGAGCACATAGTGAATAGAAGGCAATTTAAGATGTGAATATGAGACTTAACTGAACCATTCTGTGACTAAGCAGAACAGCAGCAACTTATTTACCCAAGTAGTAACAATGCAGATTCAACATTACAAACATTACCAGGGCCTGGACGGCACCACTACCTTAATGGGCCTGGGCGGCACCACTACCTTAATGGGCCTGGGCGGCACCACTACCTTAATGGGCCTGGGCGGCACCACTACCTTAATGGGCCTGGGCGGCACCACTACCTTAATGGGCCTGGGCGGCACCACTACCTTAATGGGCCTGGGCGGCACCACTACCTTAATGGCGGCACCACTACCTTAATGGGCCTGTGCGGCACCACTACCTTAATGGGCCTGGGCGGCACCACTACCTTAATGGGCCTGGCCCACACCACTAACTTAGTGCCGTCCGGGTCAGGGGAGGGTTTGGCCCAGTGCCGTCCGGGTCAGGGGAGGGCACACAATTGGCCCAGTGCCGTCCGGGTCAGGGGGAGGGTTTGGCCCAGTGCCGTCCGGGTCAGGGGAGGGTTTGGCCCAGTGCCGTCCGGGTCAGGGGAGGGTTTGGCCCAGTGCCGTCCGGGTCAGGGGGAGGGTTTGGCCCAGTGCCGTCCGGGTCAGGGGAGGGTTTGGCCCAGTGCCGTCCGGGTCAGGGGAGGGTTTGGCCCAGTGCCGTCCGGGTCAGGGGAGGGTTTGGCCCAGTGCCGTCCGGGTCAGGGGAGGGTTTGGCCCAGTGCCGTCCGGGTCAGGGGAGGGTTTGGCCCAGTGCCGTCCGGGTCAGGGGAGGGTTTGGCCCAGGGTCCGGGTCAGGGGATGGTTTGGCCCAGTGTCGTCCGGGTCAGGGGATGGTTTGGACACGGTAGGCCGGGTTAGGGAGGGTTTGGACAGGGTCGTCCGGGTTAGGGGAGGGTTTGGACAGGGTTAGGGGAGGGTTTGGACCAGTGTCGTCCGGGTTAGGGGAGGGTTTGGACAGGGTAGGCCGGGTTAGGGGAGGGTTTGGCCCAGTGTCGTCCGGGTTAGGGGAGGGTTTGGACAGGGTTAGGGGGGCCTGGGTTTGGCCCAGTGTCGTCCGGGTTAGGGGAGGGTTTGGCCCAGTGTCGTCCGGGTTAGGGGAGGGTTTGGACAGGGTAGGCCGGGTTAGGGGAGGGTTTGGACCAGTGTCGTCCGGGTTAGGGGAGGGTTTGGACAGGGTTAGGGGAGGGTTTGGCCCAGTGTCGTCCGGGTTAGGGGAGGGTTTGGCCCAGTGTCGTCCGGGTTAGGGGAGGGTTTGGACCAGTGTCGTCCGGGTTAGGGGAGGGTTTGGACGGGTTAGGGTTTGGGGTTACAGGGTTAGGGGAGGGTTTGGCCCAGTGTCGTCCGGGTTAGGGGAGGGTTTGGCCCAGTGTCGTCCGGGTTAGGGGAGGGTTTGGACAGGGTAGGCCGGGTTAGGGGAGGGTTTGGACCAGTGTCGTCCGGGTTAGGGGAGGGTTTGGACCAGTGTCGTCCGGGTTAGGGGAGGGTTTGGACCAGTGGACCGGGTTAGGGGAGGGTTTGGACAGGGTTTGGGCCGGGTTAGGGGAGGGTTTGGACAGGGTTAGGGGAGGGTTTGGACAGGGTTAGGGAGGGTTTGGACAGGGTTTTGGGAGGGTTTGGACAGGGTTAGGGGAGGGTTTGGCCCAGTGTCGGGTTAGGGGAGGGTTGGCCAGGGTTAGGGTTAGGGGAGGGTTTGGACAGGGTTTGGTTAGGGGAGGGTTTGGACAGGGTTAGGGGAGGGTTTGGCCCAGTGTCGTCCGGGTTTTGGAGGGTTAGGGGTTAGGGTTTGGCCCAGTGGTTTAGGGAGGGTTTGGACAGGGTTAGGGAGGGTTTGGACAGGGTTAGGGAGGGTTTGGACAGGGTTAGGGGGGTTTGGGTGTCGTCCGGGTTTGGACAGGGTTAGGGTTAGGGAGGATTTGGACAGGGTTAGGGAGGATTTGGACAGGGTTAGGGTTAGGAGGATTTGGACAGGGTTAGGGGAGGATTTGGACAGGGTTTTTGGACAGGGTTAGGGGAGGATTTGGACAGGGTTAGGGAGATTTGGATTTTTGGACAGGGTTAGGGGAGGATTTGGACAGGGTTAGGGGATGATTTGGACAGGGTTAGGGGAGGATTTGGACAGGGTTAGGGGAGGATTTGGACAGGGTTAGGGGAGGATTTGGACAGGGTTAGGGGAGGATTTGGACAGGGTTAGGACAGGGTTAGGACAGGGTAGGGCCGTCATTGTAACTAAGAATGTATTGAAGAGTCATTACATCTATTGCATGATATTAAAAACAAACTAGAGTGGGTACTTTGAAAAACACAGACATTAAAAACAAACACTAGATTGGATCCTTGGAGAAACCGTCATAAATACAACTCCTGATTATAATGAAAATCAAAGAGTGATGCGTTTCTTACCGATCTGGACTGTTGTGTCGGGAAGGGAAGGAAGTGTCCAGGTGGAGGGAGGTGAGGGGGGTGGTGAGAGAGGTGGGGAGGGGGGAGGAGGAAAGGAGGATCATTGGAGAGGAGGGAGGGAAAGGAGTAGGGCACAGGTAAATGCTGCACTGAACACGCCCCCAGCATCTGAGAGAGAGAGAGAGAGAGAAAGTGAGGTTTGATACTACTGTGCATGGCAATGACATATCTGCATTTAATTATTTCTGCCACCAGGGGACAGCAAACACCAACAAGCATAGCAACATCATTACATTAGGGGACAGGAAACACCAACAAGCATAGCAACATCATTACATTAGGGGACAGGAATGATAGCTAGACAGACTGGTACCCGACTAGACCAAGGAGTGGAATGATAGCTAGACAGACTGGTACCCGACTAGACCAAGGAGTGGAATGATAGGTAGACAGACTGGTACCAGACTAGACCAAGGAGTGGAATGATAGCTAGACAGACTGGTACCAGACTAGACCAAGGAGTAGAATGATAGCTAGACAGACTGGTATGATAGCTGACTGGTACCAGACTAGACCAAGGAGTGGAATGATAGCTAGACAGACTGGTATGATAGCTGACTGGTACCAGACTAGACCAAGGAGTAGAATGATAGCTAGACAGACTGGTACCAGACTAGACCAAGGAGTAGAATGATAGGTAGACAGACTGGTATGATAGCTGACTTGTACCAGACTAGACCAAGGAGTGGAATGATAGCTAGACAGACTGGTACCAGACTAGACCAAGGAGTGGAATGATAGCTAGACAGACTGGTACCAGACTAGACCAAGGAGTGGAATGATAGGTAGACAGACTGGTACCAGACTAGACCAAGGAGTAGAATGATAGCTAGACAGACTGGTACCAGACTAGACCAAGGAGTGGAATGATAGGTAGACAGACTGGTATGATAGCTGACTGGTACCAGACTAGACCAAGGAGTAGAATGATAGCTAGACAGACTGGTATGATAGCTGACTGGTACCAGACTAGACATTTGTAGCTGAAATGTTCAATATCTTGTGGCCTCTTGAACATGACCCAGGAGAACCAATTCAAGGACTGTCGTTAAGACCCAAGGTGGTCACACACACACACACACCTGTCTCTACTCACAGGGTGGTAGTGTTGTACTGAAGACCACACACACTACTGTCTCTACTCACAGGGTGGTAGTGTTGTACTGAAGACCACACACACACACTACTGTCTCTACTCACAGGGTGGTAGTGTTGTACTGAAGACCACACACATACACACACTACTGTCTCTACTCACAGGGTGGTAGTGTTGTACTGAAGACCACACACACACACTACTGTCTCTACTCACAGGGTGGTAGACAGTGTTGTACTGAAGACCACACACACACACTACTGTCTCTACTCACAGGGTGGTAGTGTTGTACTGAAGACCACACACACACACACACACACACACTACTGTCTCTACTCACAGGGTGGTAGTGTTGTACTGAAGACCACACACACTACTGTCTCTACTCACAGGATGCTGTCTCTGAAGACCACACACACACACTACTGTCTCTACTCACAGGGTGGTAGTGTTGTACTGAAGACCACACACACTACTGTCTCTACTCACAGGATGCTAGTGTTGTCCTGTACTGAAGACCACACACACACACTACTGTCTCTACTCACAGGGTGGTAGTGTTGTACTGAAGACCACACACACTACTGTCTCTACTCACAGGATGCTAGTGTTGTCCTGTACTGAAGACCACACACACACACTACTGTCTCTACTCACAGGGTGGTAGTGTTGTACTGAAGACCACACACACACACACACTACTGTCTCTACTCACAGGATGCTAGTGTTGTCCTGTACTGAAGACCACACACACACACTACTGTCTCTACTCACAGGGTGGTAGTGTTGTACTGAAGACCACACACACTACTGTCTCTACTCACAGGATGCTAGTGTTGTCCTGTACTGAAGACCACACACACACACTACTGTCTCTACTCACAGGGTGGTAGTGTTGTACTGAAGACCACACACACACACACACTACTGTCTCTACTCACAGGATGCTAGTGTTGTCCTGTACTGAAGACCACACACACACACTACTGTCTCTACTCACAGGGTGGTAGTGTTGTACTGAAGACCACACACACTACTGTCTCTACTCACAGGATGCTAGTGTTGTCCTGTACTGAAGACCACACACACACACTACTGTCTCTACTCACAGGGTGGTAGTGTTGTACTGAAGACCACACACACACACACACACACACTACTGTCTCTACTCACAGGATGCTAGTGTTGTCCTGTACTGAAGACCACACACACACACTACTGTCTCTACTCACAGGATGCTAGTGTTGTCCTGTACTGAAGACCACACACACACACACTACTGTCTCTACTCACAGGATGCTAGTGTTGTCCTGTACTGAAGACCACACACACACACTACTGTCTCTACTCACAGGGTGGTAGTGTTGTCCTGTACTGAAGACCACACACACACACTACTGTCTCTACTCACAGGGTGGTAGTGTTGTACTGAAGACCACACACACTACTGTCTCTACTCACAGGATGCTAGTGTTGTCCTGTACTGAAGACCACACACACACACTACTGTCTCTACTCACAGGGTGGTAGTGTTGTACTGAAGACCACACACACACACACACACTACTGTCTCTACTCACAGGATGCTAGTGTTGTCCTGTACTGAAGACCACACACACACACTACTGTCTCTACTCACAGGGTGGTAGTGTTGACCTGTACTGAAGACCACACTGCATGCTGGGATCTGTTGTTGAGAGGAACAGACAGGAGGGAGGTGCTGTCCTGTATACAGAGGAGCTACCAGACCATGATGAGAAGGGACAGGAGTCACCGTATAGGAGACTGGGACTGAGGCCTGTTAGGGAGAGAGAGAGAGTTAATATATAGGAGACTGGGACTGAGGCCTGTTGGAGAGAGAGAGTTAATATATTAATTTTAAAAATAGTTTTTATTTAACTAGGAAAGTCAGTGAAGAACGAATTCTTATTTACAATGACGGCCAAACCCGGACAACGCTGGTCCAATTGTGCGCCACCCTATGGGACCCCTCACCATTACAATAACCAGGGAGGTTAGCATTTTATATCATAACCCTCACAGGTCCCTCCCTCCCTCCCTCCCTATCTAACCTGTTAATATAGACCCCCTCCCTCTCCCAGTCTAAACTGTTAATATAGGCCCCCTCCCTCTCCCAGTCTAACCTGTTAATATAGACCCCCTCCCTCTCCCAGTCTAACCTGTTAATATAGGCCCCCTCCCTCTCCCAGTCTAAACTGTTAATATAGGCCCCTCCCTCTCCCAGTCTAACCTGTTAATATAGGCCCCCCTCTCCCAGTCTAAACTGTTAATATAGGCCCCCTCCCTCTCCCAGTCTAACCTGTTAATATAGGCCCCCTCCCTCTCCCAGTCTAACCTGTTAATATAGACCCCCTCCCTCTCCCAGTCTAACCTGTTAATATAGGCCCCCTCCCTCTCCCTCCCCAGTCTAACCTGTTAATATAGGCCCCCTCCCTCTCCCAGTCTAACCTGTTAATATAGACCCCCTCCTCCCTCCCTCCCCAGTCTAACCTGTTAATATAGGCCCCCTCCCTCTCCCAGTCTAACCTGTTAATATAGACCCCCTCCCTCTCCCAGTCTAACCTGTTAATATAGGCCCCCTCCCTCTCCCAGTCCCTCCCCCTCTCCCAGTCTAACCTGTTAATATAGGCCCCCTCCCTCTCCCAGTCTAACCTGTTAATATAGGCCCCCTCCCTCTCCCAGTCTAACCTGTTAATATAGGCCCCCTCCTCCCTCCCTCTCCCAGTCTAACCTGTTCATGAAGGTCCATGACCATGGCTCCTTGCTGCTGTGTGTGGTGGTGAGCTGCTTGATGAGAATGATGGACAGCGGGGTGCAGTAACCGTGGAGACAGGGCAGGGGGGTGGAACGCTCGAGGCTCCTCCACGCCCCCACCGGCAGGGGCTGGGGGCTGGCCGTAGGGGGGAGGAGGGGGGTGAGAGTAGCTCTGGTGGGGGTGAGGGTAGTGGTAGCTTTGGTCCTGGGGGTCCAGTCGGATGGAGGGGGGAGGAGGGGAGGGGTGATGGGGAGGAGGAGGGGGGAGGTGACGGGGGGTGCGGGAGAGACGGCCACGCTGGCGACGCGCTGGAGGACTGGAGGAAAGGAGGGAGGAGAGATAAGTCTTCATCATTCTGATAAGTATCATACATCAACACAATATGTCATCACCATAGTTACAATCATCATCATCATCATTATCTTTTTACTGGTCAATATTGACTAGAGCGCAGCATTCCAAACTGACTGACTGGCTGGCTAACTGGCTGGCTAACTGACTGGCTAACTGACTGGTTAACTGACTGGTTAACTGGCTGGCTGGCTGGCTAACTGGCTGGCTGGCTGGCTGGCTGGCTAACTGGCTGGCTAACTGACTAACTAACAAACGAACAAAGTAACCAAGCTAAAGAGCACAGTACCAGGTGAGGTAAGTCTCTTACCTGTGTCTGTGTCTGACAGGTGTATGGCAGCGCTCCTGGTGGTAATGGGGGTGGGGGTTAGGGGGAGGTCTGCGACTGTGGGGCAGCTCCCACGGCCTCATTGGTGGAGAGGGGTTGGAGGGTGGGGCCACCGTGGAGAGATCCAGCACTGATTGGCCAGATAGTCTCTGACGCTTTGGACTGGGACTGTCCTCATTCTGTTGGAAGTGATGGGAAGAAAATGGAGAGGGTGAGAGCGAGGAGGAGGGCGAGAGCGAGGAGGTGGGGGGGAGCGAGGAGGAGAGATAAACCAAGGTTAGTTTCACATACCACCTATAACTCCATCATGAATCAATAGATGTAGCAGACCCTATGATTAACAGTCCATATTGTTGCTCAGTAACACACAGGCCCTACTCTACCCCCATTAACACACAGGCCCTACTCTACCCCCATTAACACACAGGCCCTACTACCCCCATTAACACACAGGCCCTACTCTACCCCCATTAACACACAGGCCCTACTCTACCCCCATTAACACACAGGCCCTACTCTACCCCCATTAACACACAGGCCCTACTCTACCCCCATTAACACACAGGCCCTACTCTACCCCCATTAACACACAGGCCCTACTCTACCCCCATTAACACACAGGCCCTACTCTACCCCCATTAACACACAGGCCCTACTCTACCCCCATTAACACACAGGCCCTACTCTACCCCCATTAACACACAGGCCCTACTCTACCCCCATTAACACACACTCCCTATTCTAACCCCATTAACACACACTCCCTATTCTAACCCCATATTGTTGCTCAGTAACACACACTCCCCTACCCCATTTGTTGCTCAGTAACTACCCCTCAGTAACACACATATTGTTGCTCAGTAACACACACTCCCTATTCTACCCCATATTGTTGCTCAGTAACACCCCCTATTCTACCCCCATATATTGTGACCCCATAGTTGCTCAACACACACTCCCCATTCTACCCCATATTGTGACTCAGTAACACACACTCCCCATTCTACCCCATATTGTGACTCAGTAACACACACTCCCCATTCTCACCCCTCCCTATTCTATTGTTGCTCAGTAACACACACTCCCCATTGTTGCTACCCCATATTGTTGCTCAGTAACACACACTCCCCATTCTACCCCATATTGTTGCTCAGTAACACACACTCCCTATTCTACCCCATATTGTTGCTCACACACACTCCCCATTCTACCCCATATTGTTGCTCAGTAACACACACTCCCCATTCTACCCCATATTGTTGCTCAGTAACACACACTCCCCATTCTACCCCATATTGTTGCTCAGTAACACACACTCCCCATTCTACCCCATATTGTTGCTCAGTAACACACACTCCCTATTCTACCCCATATTGTTGCTCAGTAACACACACTCCCCATTCTACCCCATATTGTTGCTCAGTAACACACACTCCCTATTCTACCCCATATTGTTGCTCAGTAACACACACTCCCTATTCTACCCCATATTGTGCTCAGTAACACACACTCCCCATTCTACCCCATATTGTTGCTCAGTAACACACACTCCCTATTCTACCCCATATTGTTGCTCAGTAACACACACTCCCTATTCTACCCCATATTGTTGCTCAGTAACACACACTCCCTATTCTACCCCCATATTGTGACTCATGGCATTTCCTCTGAGTGAGAGACATGAATACAGGCCCATAGGAGAGTCATCTCCAGTTGAGATGTAGTGAGACATACTTTCACAGGCACAGTTGGGGAACACTTTTCAGTCAGCGGTGAGTCACATACTTACCGGAAAGAGCTCACACACACACACACACACACACACACACACACACACACACACACACACACAGACTGTAACTGACTAAATAGACCCCCAGAAACTAGAACTAAAAAGGAAAAATGATTTGAACTAAAACAAAGTAAATTATCTCTGACTAAAATGTGCTATTTGCAATCTGGTGAAAACAAATCATTGATGCAAACAAGATACACACACTATGGCTACCCCCGGTGGCAAGGCTACCCCCCACACACACCATGGCTACCCCCCGGTAAGGCACACACCATGGCTACCCCCCACACACCATGGTGGTAAGGCACACACCATGGCTACCCCCCCCGGTGGTAAGGACACACCATGGCTACCCCGGTGGCTACCCCCCATGGCTACCCCCGTGGTAAGGCACACACCATGGCTACCCCCCGGTGGTAAGGCACACACCATGGCTACCCCCCACACACCATGTGGTAAGGCACACACCATGGCTACCCCCCGGTGGTAAGGCACACACACCATGGCTACCCCCGGTGGTACACACACCATGGCTACCCCCCGGTGGTAAGGCACACACACCATGGCTACCCCCCGGTGGTAAGGCACACACACCATGGCTACCCCCCGGTGGTAAGGCACACACACCATGGCTACCCCCCCCGGTGGTAAGGAACACACACCATGGCTACCCCCCGGTGGTAAGGAACACACACCATGGCTACCCCCCGGTGGTAAGGAACACACACCATGGCTACCCCCCACGTGGTAAGGAACACACACCATGGCTACCCCCCCCACGTGGTAAGGAACACACACCATGGCTACCCCCCGTGTTAAGGAACACACACCGTGGCTACCCCCCCGGCTGCAACCTATCAGACCACTACTGATGATGCTACTTAATGCTAGCTAGCTGGCTGGCTGCAACCCATCAGACCACTACTGATGATGCTACTTAATGCTAGCTAGCTGGCTGGCTGCAACCCATCAGACCACTACTGATGATGCTACTCCTGCCACCTACCCTCCAGTACAGCTACAGGAGGGTGGGTGGCAGGTCTCCAGACTGTGACCATTTAGTGACATTTACAAACCCTTTGACTTGGCTGTGAAAGTTGTATTTGGAAGCCATGGTGTGTGCCTTACTACCAGGGGGGCATGGTGTGTGCCTTACTACCAGGGGGGGGCATGGTGTGTGCCTTACTACCAGGGGGCATGGTGTGTGCCTTACTACCCCCCGGGGCATGGTGTGTGCCATTACCACCGGGGGGGCATGGTGTGTGCCTTACTACCAGGGGGGCATCATGGTGTGTGCCTTACCACACCATGGCATGGTGTGTGCCTTACCACCAGGGGGGCATGGTGTGTGCCTTACCACCAGGGGGGCATGGTGTGTGCCTTACCACCAGGGGGGGGACATGGTGTGTGCCTTACCACC
This sequence comes from Oncorhynchus tshawytscha, assembly GCF_018296145.1. Lineage (NCBI taxonomy): Eukaryota > Metazoa > Chordata > Actinopteri > Salmoniformes > Salmonidae > Oncorhynchus > Oncorhynchus tshawytscha. The sequence goes on along the minus strand of NW_024609389.1, from coordinate 56,178 downwards.
AGGGGGGACATGGTGTGTGCCTTACCACCAGGGGGGACATGGTGTGTGCCTTACCACCAGGGGGGACATGGTGTGTGCCTTACTACCAGGGGGGCATGGTGTGTGCCTTACTACCAGGGAGGGGGGCATGGTGTGTGCCTTACTACCAGGGGGGGGGGGGCATGGTGTGTGCTTTACTACCAGGGGGGCATGGTGTGTGCCTTACTACCAGGGGAGGGGCATGGTGTGTGCCTTACCACCAGGGGGGCATGGTGTGTGCCTTACCACCAGGGGGGCCATGGTGTGTGCCTTACCACCGGGGGCATGGTGTGTGCCTTACCACCGGGGGGCATGGTGTGTGCCTTACCACCAGGGGGGGGGCATAGACTGAATCATGATGGTCAAGTCTACTGAGACGTTACAGAACAGAGAGAATAGGAGAGTGTCCTCAGTAAGTCAGCTTCTGACACACACACACACACACACACACACACACACACACACACACACACACACACACACACACACACACACACACACACACACACACACACACACACACACACACACACACACACACACACACACACACAGTGATTGCTAACAGGAAACAGCTGGATCGCAGGCTGCAGACACACACACCCACAGTCACACCCACAGGATGCAGGCAGGCAGCTGCCACTGAGCAGACTGAGTTTTACAGGCAATAACACCCTCAGCATCTGCACTAGTCCATTTCAACTCCTGCTTCAGACTAGCACAGACACACGAATGAATAATGAGGGAGAAAGTTAGACGCACAAATATCATAACCCCTCCAAGACATGCTAACCTCCCACCATTACAATAACCAGGGAGGTTAGCATTTTATATCATAACCCGCCCAGACATGCTAACCTCTCACCATTACAATAACCAGGGAGGTTATGATATAATATGCTAACCTCCCTGGTTATTGTAATGGTGAGGGGTCTCATAGGGCGGCTCACAATTGGTGTGTCGTCCATCCATCTCAAAATCCTAAGGACAGCCAGTATAACTATTCAACCCCCCGTTACACACCATCCTAAATTATTCATCCTTGATGCCCCAGCGTCACGATGCCCCAGCCCACAGCGTCACGATACCCCCAGCGCCACGATGCCCCAGCCCCCAGCGTCACGATACCCCCAGCGTCACGATACCCACAGCGTCACGATACCCACAGCGTCACGATACCCACAGCGTCACGATACCCACAGCGTCACGATACCCACAGCGTCACGATACCCACAGCGTCACGATACCCACAGCGTCACGATACCCACAGCGTCACGATACCCACAGCGTCACGATACCCCCAGCCCGACCCAGCGTCACGATACCCACAGCGTCACGATACCCACAGCGTCACGATACCCACAGCGTCACGATACCCACAGCGTCACGATACCCCAGCGCCACGATACCCACAGCGCACGATACCCCAGCCACGATACCCCAGCGTCCACGATGCCCCAGCGCCACGATGCCCCAGCGCCACGATGCCCCAGCGCCACGATGCCCCAGCGCCACGATGCCCCAGCGCCACGATGCCCCAGCCCACGATGCCCCAGCGCCACGATGCCCCAGCGCCACGATGCCCCAGCGCCCGATGCCCCAGCGCCACGATGCCCCAGCGCCACAGCGTCACGATGCCCCAGCCCACATGCCCCAGCGTCACGATGCCCCAGCCCACAGCGCCACGATGCCCCAGCGCCACGATGCCCCAGCGTCACGATGCCCCAGCCCACAGCGCCACGATGCCCCAGCGCCACGATGCCCCAGCGTCACGATGCCCCAGCGTCACGATACCCCAGCCCACAGCGTCACGATACCAAGGCAGAAAAAGTAGGTATATTAGCCCAAGTTACAGAATGGACCTTGATCCAAACAGATAAACTCAGCTGTTGCTCTCTTCAAATCGTTGGGCAGTTCAATATCATTACATTAACACTGTACTTGTCAACATAATTCCAGAGACCACCAAGCATGTTATTAATGAATCAATTAATACAAAATCAATGACTGTGTTTCCCAATCGAATCACATAACAACATCATGTCAGTCATTTGTTTGAATGGTAAATCTCTATTGATAAACTGGGTGAATCAAGATGTAGCCTGGGTCTATCCACAATACAGGTGAATAGATATTCAACAGGAGTTTGGTGTGTTGAGTGATTGAGCTTGTTGTGGCTCATTTCATTGGGTTACAGATGAAACACTGTTTCCCTTCTCCATTCAGGATACATTGTATTGGCAAACTGCTAAGAGAACATACAGTATTATTTGAATTGTACCTGTCAACATTGGCATAGTTCTAGCTTCTTTTATAAAAAAAAATGTGCACTGTCTCTTTAACCAGTAATGACATCATTATTGAGGCAAGGAGGGGACGGCCCAGGAGTCAGTCAGCTGACCCAATAGATCATCTTTGGGAGAGACGTGAGACAGACTGAATAGGAGAATGAATACTGTTTTTTGTGTGGCAATCCGTTTTGAAAATAAAATCAGCATATTTCGCAAACAAAGTACTAGGAGTAGTGAATTGATGTTAGCTTTAGCTGTTCGCTAGCAAGGAAAGTTAGCCTAAAAAACTGGCAGCTTTTAGTGAATTGATGTTATTTTAGCTGTTAGATAGCAAGGAAGCTACCGGTATCTTCTAGCATTGTCAAGTTATTCTAGCCTGTATGGACATTGTATTTATTTATGTGTAATTTATATTTATCCTTTATTTAACTAGGCATGTCAGTTAAGAACAAATTCTTATTTAAAATGACGGCCTAGGAACAGTGGGTTAACTGCGACAGATTTTTACCTGTCAGCACGGGGATTCGAGGCTAGCAGTGAGTCAGAGGAGTAGACATGATGCAGCCCAGACTCCCAGTCTAGCAGTGAGTCAGAGGAGTAGACATGATGCAGCCCAGACTCCCAGGCTAGCAGTGAGTCAGAGGAGTAGACATGATGCAGCCCAGACTCCCAGGCTAGCAGTGAGTCAGAGGAGTAGACATGATGCAGCCCAGACTCCCAGGCTAGCAGTGAGTCAGAGGAGTAGACATGATGCAGCCCAGACTCCCAGGCTAGCAGTGAGTCAGTGGAGTAGACATGATGCAGCCCAGACTCCCAGGCTAGCAGTGGTCAGCAGAATGATGGCCCAGACTCCCAGGCTCTGGATAGATAGCAGACCCCCCCCTAGACCCCCCCAGGCCAGTGAGTCAGTAGGCACCGAGACCCCTTACACCTAGACCTCCTTCCCCCACACACCTCCCTAAAACTCCCACCCACACCCCCCCCCTAAGACCCCCCACCAAGACTCCCACTACACACCCCCCTAAGACCCCCTCCCAAGACTCCCACTACACACCCCCTAAGACCCACCCCAAGACCCCCCCCCACTACACACCCCATCTCCCACCTCTTGATTTCAAATCTATGTATTTTCCTGGACCACCATTCCTGCCCTCCTCAGAAAGCAGCACCCTCCACACACAGCCCAGAGGAATGTACCTGACAGTTTCTCTTTCACCATGAGGTCATGTCTGTAAACAGGAGCTGTTGGAGCACGATATCATGACTCTCTCTCTCTCTCTCTCTCTCTCTCTGTGTGTGTGTGTGTGTGTGTGGATCTCACCTTGTCACCCTCCTCTCCACAGGCATGGTCAGGATGGCTCCTCCCCCCTACGGCTCCTAGACACAGAGATACCATCATTACTACAGACCCCGGTTCAAATCCAGGCTGGATCACAACCGGCTGTGATTGGGAATCCCATAGGGCGGCGCACAATTGGCCCGGTGTCGTCCGGGTTAGGCCGTCATAGTAAATAAGAATGTGTTATTAACGGACTTGCCTAGTTAAATAAATAAAATATTAACAGTGGTAGACTGGCCCCTAGACACAGAGATACCATTATTAACAGTGGTAGACTGGCCCCTATGGCCCCTAGACACAGAGATACCATTATTAACAGTGGTAGACTGGCCCCTAGACACAGAGATACCATTATTAACAGTGGTAGACTGGCCCCTAGGCCCACAGAGATACCATTATCAACAGTGGTAGACTGGCCCTATGGCCCCTAGACACAGAGATACCATTATTAACAGTGGTAGACTGGCCCCTATGGCCCCTAGACACAGAGATACCATTATTAACAGTGGTAGACTGGCCCCTATGGCCCCTAGACACAGAGATACCATTATTAACAGTGGTAAATTGGCCCCTAGACACAGAGATACCATTATTAACAGTGGTAGACTGGCCCCTAGACACAGAGATACCATTATTAACAGTGGTAGACTGGCCCCTATGGCCCCTAGACACAGAGATACCATTATTAACAGTGGTAGACTGGCCACTAAACACAGAGATACCATTATTAACAGTGATAGACTGGCCCCTACGGCCCCTAGACACAGAGATACCATTATTAACAGTGGTAGACTGGCCCCTATGGCCCATTATAAACCTACAGGGGAGTCTAGACTAGATGATACTACGGTTATATCTAGACTAGATGATACTACGGCTATATATATATATAGACTAGATGATACTACGGCTATATATATAGACTAGATGATACTACGGCTATATATATAGACTAGATGATACTACGGCTATATATATAGACTAGATGATACTACGGCTATATATAGACTAGATGATACTACGGCTATATATAGACTAGATGATACTACAGCTATATAGACTAGATGATACTAAGGCTATAAAAAAAATCAATAAAAAAAATCAAATCAAATTATTTGTCACATACACATGGTTAGCAGATGTTAATGCGAGTGTAGCGAAATGCTTGTGCTTCTAGTTCCGACAATGCAGTAATAACGAACAAGTAATCTAACTAACAATTCCAAAAAACTACTGTCTTATACACAGTGTAAGGGGATAAAGAATATGTACATAAGGATATATGAATGAGTGATGGTACAGAGCAGCATAGGCAAGATACAGTAGATGATATCGAGTACAGTATATACATATGAGATGAGTATGTAAACCAAGTGGCATAGTTAAAGTGGCTAGTGATACATGTATTACATAAGGATGCAGTCGATGATATAGAGTACAGTATCTACGTATGCATATGAGATGAATAAGGTAGGGTAAGTAACATTATATAAGGTAGCATTGTTTAAAGTGGCTAGTGATATATTTACATCATTTCCCATCAATTCCCATTATTAAAGTGGCTGGAGTTGAGTCAGTGTCAGTGTCAGTGTCAGTGTGTTGGCAGCAGCCACTCAATGTTAGTGGTGGCTGTTTAACAGTCTGATGGCCTTGAGATAGAAGCTGTTTTTCAGTCTCTCGGTCCCAGCTTTGATGCACCTGTACTGACCTCGCCTTCTGGATGACAGCGGGGTGAACAGGCAGTGGCTCGGGTGGTTGATGTCCTTGATGATCTTTATGGCCTTCCTGTAGCATCGGGTGGTGTAGGTGTCCTGGAGGGCAGGTAGTTTGCCCCCGGTGATGCGTTGTGCAGACCTCACTACCCTCTGGAGAGCCTTACGGTTGAGGGCGGTGCAGTTGCCATACCAGGCGGTGATACAGCCCGCCAGGATGCTCTCGATTGTGCATCTGTAGAAGTTTGTGAGTGCTTTTGGTGACAAGCCGAATTTCTTCAGCCTCCTGAGGTCGAAGAGGCGCTGCTGCGCCTTCTTCACGATGCTGTCTGTGTGAGTGGACCAATTCAGTTTGTCTGTGATGTGTATGCCGAGGAACTTAAAAAACTTGCTACCCTCTCCACTACTGTTCCATCGATGTGGATGGGGGGTGTTCCCTCTGCTGTTTCCTGAAGTCCACAATCATCTCCTTAGTTTTGTTGACGTTGAGTGTGAGGTTATTTTCCTGACACCACACTCCGAGGGCCCTCACCTCCTCCCTGTAGGCCGTCTCGTCGTTGTTGGTAATCAAGCCTACCACTGTTGTGTCGTCCGCAAACTTGATGATTGAGTTGGAGCGTGCGTGGCCACGCAGTCGTGGGTGAACAGGGAGTACAGGAGAGGGCTCAGAACGCACCCTTGTGGGGCCCCAGTGTTGAGGATCAGCGGGGTGGAGATGTTGCCTACCCTCACCACCTGGGGGCGGCCCGTCAGGAAGTCCAGTACCCAGTTGCACAGGGCGGGGTCGAGACCCAGGGTCTCGAGCTTGATGACGAGCTTGGAGGGTACTAGGGTGTTGAATGCCGAGCTGTAGTCGATGAACAGCATTCTCACATAGGTATTCCTCTTGTCCAGATGGGTTAGGGCAGTGTGCAGTGTGGTTGAGATTGCATCGTCTGTGGACCTATTTGGGCGGTAAGCAAATTGGAGTGGGTCTAGGGTGTCAGGTAGGGTGGAGGTGATATGGTCCTTGACTAGTCTCTCAAAGCACTTCATGATGACGGATGTGAGTGCTACGGGCGGTAGTCGTTTAGCCCAGTTACCTTAGCTTTCTTGGGAACAGGAACAATGGTGGCCCTCTTGAAGCATGTGGGAACAGCAGACTGGTATAGGGATTGATTGAATATGTCCGTAAACACACCGGCCAGCTGGTCTGCGCATGCTCTGAGGGCGCGGCTGGGGATGCCGTCTGGGCCTGCAGCCTTGCGAGGGTTAACACGTTTAAATGTCTTACTCACCTCGGCTGCAGTGAAGGAGAGACCACATGTTTTCGTTGCAGGCCATGTCAGTGGCACTGTATTGTCCTCAAAGCGGGCAAAAAAGTTTTTTAGTCTGCCTGGGAGCAAGACATCCTGGTCCGTGACTGGGCTGGATTTCTTCCTGTAGTCCGTGATTGACTGTAGACCCTGCCACATGCCTCTTGTGTCTGAGCCGTTGAATTGAGATTCTACTTTGTCTCTGTACTGGCGCTTGGCTTGTTTGATAGCCTTGCGGAGGGAATAGCTGCACTGTTTGTATTCAGTCATGTTACCAGACACCTTGACCTGATTAAAAGCAGTGGTTCGCGCTTTCAGTTTCACACGAATGCTGCCATCAATCCACGGTTTCTGGTTAGGGAATGTTTTAATCGTTGCTATGGGAACGACATCTTCAACACACGTTCTCATGAACTCGCACACCGAATCAGCGTATTCGTCAATGTTGTAGTCTGACGCAATACGAAACATCTCCCAGTCCACGTGATGGAAGCAGTCTGGGAGTGTGGAGTCAGCTTGGTCGGACCAGCGTTGGACAGACCTCAGCGTGGGAGCCTCTTGTTTTAGTTTCTGTCTGTAGGCAGGGATCAACAAAATGGAGTCGTGGTCAGCTTTTCCGAAAGGGGGGCGGGGCAGGGCCTTATATGCGTCGCGGAAGTTAGAGTAACAATGATCCAGGGTCTTTCCACCCCTGGTTGCGCAATCGATATGCTGATAAAATTTAGGGAGTCTTGTTTTCAGATTAGCCTTGTTAAAATCCCCAGCTACAATGAATGCAGCCTCCGGATAAATCGTTTCCAGTTTGCAGAGAGTTAAATAAAGTTCGTTCAGAGCCATCGATGTGTCTGCTTGGGGGGATATATACGGCTGTGATTATAATCGAAGAGAATTCTCTTGGTAGATAATGCGGTCTACATTTGATTGTGAGGAATTCTAAATCAGGTGACCAGAAGGATTTGAGTTCCTGTATGTTTCTTTCATCACACCATGTCACGTTGGCCATAAGGCATACGCCCCCGCCCCTCTTCTTACCAGAAAGATGTTTGTTTCTGTCGGCGCGATGCGTGGAGAAACCCGCTGGCTGCACCGCTTCGGATTGCGTCTCTCCGGTTAGCCATGTTTCCGTGAAGCAGAGAACGTTACAGTCTCTGATGTCCCTCTGGAATGCTACCCTTGCTCGGATTTCATCAACCTTGTTGTCAAGAGACTGGACATTGGCAAGAAGAATGCTAGGGAGTGGTGCACGGTGTGCCCGTCTCCGGAGTCTGACCAGAAGACCGCCTCGTTTCCCTCTTTTTCTGAGTCGTTTTTTTGGGTCGCTGCATGTAATCCAATCCGTTGTCCTGGTTGTAAGGCAGAACACAGGATCCGCGTCGCGAAAAACATATTCTTGGTCGTACTGATGGTGAGTTGACGCTGATCTCTGTCGGCGCCGGAAGTAACAAGTCTATATATAGACTAGATGATACTAAGGCTACATATATATATAGACTACATGATACTAAGGCTATATATACATATATATATAGACTACATGATACTAAGGCTATATATACATATATATATAGACTACATGATACTAAGGCTATATATACATATATATATAGACTACATGATACTATACTAGGCTATATATACATATATATATAGACTAGATGATACTAAGGCTATATATATAGACTAGATGATACATATATATATATATATATATATATATATATATATATATATATATATATATATATATATAGACTAGATGATACTAAGGCTATATATATATATAGATGATACTAAGGCTATATATATATATAGACTAGATGATACTAAGGCTATATATATATATATATATAGACTAGATGATATATATAGGCTATATATATATATATATATATATATATATATATATATATATATATACTATATGATACTATATATATATATATATATATAGACTAGATGATACTAAGACTAGATGATACTAAGGCTATATATATATATAGACTAGATTATACTAAGGCTATATACTAAGGCTATATATATATATATATATATAGACTAGATGATACTAAGGCTATATATATATATATATATATATATATAGACTAGATGATACTAAGGCTATATATATATATAGATATATATAGACTAGATGATACTAAGGCTATATATATATATATATATAGACTAGATGATACTAAGGCTATGAAAGGCTTAGAGATTTAACCCCTATTGTTGTTTTGATTATCAAACATCTGGACCTCAACATACAAACATGTTTGTGCGAGTTATCATCTCGTGTGTGTGTGTGTGATCAGAGAGAGAAAAGGACTAGCAACACACCTTACATTCAGAAGCAGATATAGCACACACACACACACACGGCAAAGCCAGTAATCCAGGATTAAAGCAGCAGTTTTCGGATGACATCACCACCAGACTGTTACTCCGTCTCATCTTCTATTCAGTTTGTTTTCCCTTCTGGAGGTCTGACTGGGGTGACGTCACATCACACTACCAGAAGTACTGACACTTAACAGCCCTGGTCTGTCCTTGACTTCTCCCAAGTGGACTCAAGTGTCCACTTGGTTGCCATGGGTGAGGGGCGGGGATGTGTCAGGGTTGCCATGGGTGAGGGGGGGATGTGTCAGGGTTGCCATGGGTGAGGGGCGGGGATAGAGTGGATGTGTCAGGGTTGCCATGGGTGGGGGGTGTCAGGGTTGCCATGGGTGAGGGGGGTTGTGTCAGGGTTGCCATGGGTGAGGGGGGTGTCAGGGTTGCCATGGGGATGCGGAAAATAAATAAAGGAGAAGAGGAGAGACTGGAGGAGAGAGAGGAGACAGAGGAATGGGTAGGATATATGGAGGAGAGAGAGGAGACAGAGGAGACAGAGGAATGGGTAAGATATATGGAGGAGAGAGAGGAGACAGAGGAATGGGTAAGATATATGGAGGAGAGAGAGGAGACAGAGGAATGGGTAAGATATATGGAGGAGAGAGAGGAGACAGAGGAATGGGTAAGATATATGGAGGAGAGAGAGAGACAGAGGAATGGGTAAGATATATGGAGGAGAGAGAGAGACAGAGGAGACAGAGGAATGGGTAAGATATATGGAGGAGAGGAGAGACAGAGGAATGGGTAAGATATATGGAGGAGAGAGAGGAGACAGAGGAATGGGTAAGATATATGGAGGAGAGAGAGGAGACAGAGGAGACAGAGGAATGGGTAAGATATATGGAGGAGAGAGAGGAGACAGAGGAGACAGAGGAATGGGTAAGATATATGGAGGAGAGGAGACAGAGGAATGGGTAAGATATATGGAGGAGAGGAGACAGAGGAATGGGTAAGATATATGGAGGAGAGGAGACAGAGGAGACAGAGGAATGGGTAAGATATATGGAGGAGAGGAGACAGAGGAATGGGTAAGATATATGGAGGAGGTAGAGAGGAGACAGAGGAATGGGTAAGATATATGGAGGAGAGAGAGGAGACAGAGGAATGGAGTAAGGGTAAGATATGGAGGAGGAGAGAGAGAGAGGAGACAGAGGAGACAGAGGAATGGGTAAGATATATGGAGGAGAGGAGACAGAGGAGACAGAGGAATGGGTAAGATATATGGAGGAGAGGAGACAGAGGAGACAGAGGAATGGGTAAGATATATGGAGGAGGAGAGAGAGGAGACAGAGGAGACAGAGGAATGGGTAAGATATATGGAGGAGAGGAGAGGAGAGACAGAGGAATGGGTAAGATATATGGAGGAGAGAGAGAGAGGAGACAGAGGAATGGGTAAGATATATGGAGGAGAGAGAGGAGACAGAGGAATGGGTAAGATATATGGAGGAGAGGAGACAGAGGAGACAGAGGAATGGGTAAGATATATGGAGGAGAGGAGAGAGAGGAGAGAGAGGAGACAGAGGAATGGGTAAGATATATGGAGGAGAGAGAGGAGACAGAGGAATGGGTAAGATATATGGAGGAGAGGAGAGAGAGGAGACAGAGGAATGGGTAAGATATATGGAGGAGAGAGAGGAGACAGAGGAATGGGTAAGATATATGGAGGAGAGAGAGAGAGAGACAGAGGAATGGGTAAGATATATGGAGGAGAGGAGACAGAGACAGAGGAATGGGTAAGATATATGGAGGGGAGAGGAGAGAGAGGGTAAGATATATGGAGAGAGGAGACAGAGGAATGGGTAAGATATATGGAGGAGAGAGAGGAGACAGAGGAATGGGTAAGATATATGGAGGAGAGAGAGGAGACAGAGGAATGGGTAAGATATATGGAGGGGAGAGAGGAGACAGAGGAGACAGAGGAGACAGAATGGGTAAGATATATGGAGGGGAGAGAGAGACAGAGGAGACAGAGGAGACAGAGGAGACAGAGGAATGGGTAAGATATATGGAGGGGAGGAGAGGAGACAGAGGAGACAGAGGAATGGGTAAGATATATGGAGGAGAGGAGACAGAGGAATGGGTAAGATATATGGAGGGGAGAGAGAGAGGAGACAGAGGAATGGGTAAGATATATGGAGGGGAGGAGAGAGAGAGAGAGAGACAGAGGAATGGGTAAGATATATGGAGGGAGAGAGGAGACAGAGGAATGGGTAAGATATATGGAGGGGAGAGAGGAGACAGAGGAATGGGTAAGATATATGGAGGAGAGAGAGGAGACAGAGGAATGGGTAAGATATATGGAGGAGAGGAGACAGAGGAGACAGAGGAATGGGTAAGATATATGGAGGAGAGGAGAGGAGAGAGAGGAGACAGAGGAATGGGTAAGATATATGGAGGAGAGAGAGGAGACAGAGGAGAAGATATATGGAGGGGAGAGAGGAGACAGAGGAAATGGGTAAGATATATGGAGGAGAGAGGAGACAGAGGAATGGGTAAGATATATGGAGGAGAGGACAGAGAGGAGACAGAGGAATGGGTAAGATATATGGAGGAGAGAGAGGAGACAGAGGAATGGGTAAGATATATGGAGGGGAGGAGAGGAGAGAGAGGAGACAGAGGAATGGGTAAGATATATGGAGGGGAGAGGAGAGGAGACAGAGGAATGGGTAAGATATATGGAGGGGAGAGAGGAGACAGAGGAATGGGTAAGATATATGGAGGAGAGAGAGGAGACAGAGGAATGGGTAAGATATATGGAGGAGAGGAGAGGAGAGAGAGGAGACAGAGGAGACAGAGGAATGGGTAAGATATATGGAGGAGAGGAGAGGAGAGAGAGGAGACAGAGGAATGGGTAAGATATATGGAGGAGAGAGAGGAGACAGAGGAATGGGTAAGATATATGGAGGGGAGAGAGGAGACAGGGGAATGGGTAAGATATATGGAGGAGAGAGAGGAGACAGAGGAATGGGTAAGATATATGGAGGAGAGGAGAGAGAGACAGAGGAATGGGTAAGATATATGGAGGAGAGGAGAGGAGAGAGAGGAGACAGAGGAATGGGTAAGATATATGGAGGAGAGAGGAGACAGAGGAATGGGTAAGATATATGGAGGAATGGGTAGAGAGAGGAATGGGTAAGATATATGGAGGAGAGAGAGGAGACAGAGGAATGGGTAAGATATATGGAGGAGAGAGAGGAGACAGAGGAGATGAGGAGACAGAGGAGAGAGAGGAGACAGAGGAGACAGAGGAATGGGTAAGATATATGGAGGGGAGAGAGGAGACAGAGGAGACAGAGGAGACAGAGGAGACAGAGGAGACAGAGGAGACAGAGGAATGGGTAAGATATATGGAGGGAGAGAGGAGACAGAGGAGACAGAGGAGACAGAGGAGACAGAGGAATGGGTAAGATATATGGAGGGGAGAGAGGAGACAGAGGAGACAGAGGAGACAGAGGAATGGGTAAGATATATGGAGGAGAGGAGAGGAGACAGAGGAATGGGTAAGATATATGGAGGAGAGGAGAGGAGACAGAGGAATGGTGGGACAGAGAGAGGGAGGTGGAGATCCAAGAGAAAGAGTATGGAGAGAGATAGATTGTGGCTTCTCTTGACTGCTATTGATTTTCTGTAAGCTTCAGAGTGCATCAGCTGTAAGGGGGATGGTGGGAAAGAGAGAGAGACAGGGGATGGTGGGATAGACAGAGAGAGAGAGAGAGACAGGGGATGGTGGGATAGACAGAGAGAGAGGGGATGGTGGGATAGACAGAGAGAGGAGACAGGGATGGTGGGATAGACAGAGAGAGAGAGACAGGGGATGGTGGGATAGAGAGAGAGAGAGAGAGACAGGGGATGGTGGGATAGACAGAGAGAGAGAGAGACAGGGGATGGTGGGATAGACAGAGAGCGAGAGAGAGACAGGGATGGTGGGATAGACAGAGAGAGAGAGAGAGAGACAGGGGATGGTGGGATAGACAGAGAGAGAGAGACAGGGGATGGTGGGATAGACAGAGAGCGAGAGAGAGACAGGGGATGGTGGGATAGACAGAGAGAGAGAGAGACAGGGGATGGTGGGAAAGAGAGAGGGGATGGTGGGATAGACAGAGAGAGAGAGAGAGAGACGGGATGGTGGGAAAGAGAGAGGGATGGTGGGATAGACAGAGAGAGAGAGAGAGAGGGGGGGATGGTGGGATAGACAGAGAGAGAGAGACAGGGGATGGTGGGAAAGAGAGAGGGGATGGTGGGAAAGAGACAGGGGATGGTGGGATAGACAGAGAGCGAGAGAGAGAGAGAGAGAGACAGGGGATGGTGGGATAGACAGAGAGAGAGACAGGGGATGGTGGGAAAGAGAGAGGGGATGGTGGGATAGACAGAGAGAGACGGGATGGTGGGAAAGAGAGGGGATGGTGGGATAGACAGAGAGTGAGAGAGAGACAGGGGATGGTGGGATAGACAGAGAGAGAGACAGGGGATGGTGGGATAGACAGAGAGAGACGGGATGGTGGGATAGACAGAGAGAGACAGGGGATGGTGGGATAGACAGAGAGAGACAGGGGATGGTGGGATAGACAGAGCGAGAGAGAGACAGGGGATGGTGGGATAGACAGAGCGAGAGAGAGACAGGGATGGTGGGATAGACAGAGCGAGAGAGAGACAGGGGATGGTGGGATAGACAGAGCGAGAGAGAGACAGGGGATGGTGGGATAGACAGAGCGAGAGAGAGACAGGGGATGGTGGGATAGACAGAGCGAGAGAGAGACAGGGGATGGTGGGATAGACAGAGCGAGAGAGAGAGAGACAGGGGATGGTGGGATAGACAGAGAGAGAGAGAGACAGGGGATGGTGGGATAGACAGAGAGAGAGAGAGACAGGGGATGGTGGGATAGACAGAGAGAGAGAGAGAGACAGGGATGGTGGGATAGACAGAGAGAGAGAGAGAGACAGGGGATGGTGGGATAGACAGAGAGAGAGAGAGAGACAGGGGATGGTGGGATAGACAGAGAGAGAGAGAGACAGGGATGGTGGGATAGACAGAGAGAGAGAGAGACAGGGGATGGTGGGATAGACAGAGAGAGAGAGAGACAGGGGATGGTGGGATAGACAGAGAGAGAGAGAGACAGGGGATGGTGGGATAGACAGAGAGAGAGAGAGAGACAGGGGATGGTGGGATAGACAGAGAGAGAGAGAGAGACAGGGGATGGTGGGATAGACAGAGAGAGAGAGAGACAGGGGATGGTGGGATAGACAGAGAGAGAGAGAGACAGGGGATGGTGGGATAGACAGAGAGAGAGAGAGACAGGGGAGGTGGGATAGACAGGGATGGGGGATGGTGGGACAGGGATAGACAGAGAGAGAGAGAGAGACAGGGGATGGTGGGATAGACAGAGAGAGAGAGAGAGAGACAGGGGATGGTGGGATAGACAGAGAGAGAGAGAGACAGGGGATGGTGGGATAGACAGAGAGAGAGAGAGGGATAGGGATGGGATGGGATAGACAGAGAGAGAGAGAGACAGGGGATGGTGGGATAGACAGAGAGAGAGAGAGACAGGGGATGGTGGGACAGACAGAGAGAGAGAGACAGGGGATGGTGGGATAGACAGAGAGAGAGAGACAGGGGATTGTGGGATAGACAGAGAGAGAGACAGGGGATGGTGGGATAGACAGAGAGAGTGATGGAGGATAGAGAGAGAAAGAGTGATGGTGGGACAGAGAGTGAGGGAGAGAGAGCAAGAGAGGGAGGGATCAGCTTCAGAGTGCATCAGCTATTTCTATCCATTTCCTCTTCCCTCCATTATTTTGTCACCATTTCTCCCTCCAACACATTACACCCTCTCTCCACACATCACCAGCCCCCACCACCACCACCACATGTCCTCTTCATGTCACCCCCCCCTCTCTCTATGCATCAGCCCCCCTCCCCTCTCTCTATGCATCAGCAGCCCCCCTCTCTACAATCTCTCTTCTTCATGTCACCCCCTCTCTCTATGCATCACCAGCCCCCCATCTCTTCTTCATGTCACCCCCTCTCTCTATGCATCACCAGCCCCCCCATCTCTTCTTCATGTCACCCCCTCTCTCTACGCATCACCAGCCCCCCATCTCTTCTTCATGTCACCCCCTCTCTACGCATCACCAGCCCCCCCCATCTCTTCTTCATGTCACCCCCCTCTCTCTACGCATCACCAGCCCCCCCCATCATCTCTTCTTCATGTCACCCCCTCTCTCTATGCATCACCAGCCCCCCCACATCTCTTCTTCATGTCACCCCCCTCTCTCTATGCATCACCAGCCCCCCACATCTCTTCTTCATGTCACCCCCCTCTCTAAGCATCAGCAGCCCCCCATGCCCCCCCCTCTCTTCTTCATGTCACGCATCACCAGCCCCCCCCATCTCTTCTTCATGTCACCCCCCCTCTCTACGCATCACCAGCCCCCCCATCTCTTCTTCATGTCACCCCCCCCCCCCATCTCTCTACGCATCACCAGCCCCCCCCCCCATCTCTTCTTCATGTCACCCCCTCTCTCTACGCATCACCAGCCCCCCCCATCTCTTCTTCATGTCACCCCCCTCTCTCTACGCATCACCAGCCCCCCCCATCTCTTCTTCATGTCACCCCCCTCTCTACGCATCACCAGCCCCCCATCTCTCTTCATGTCACCCCCTCTCTCTATGCATCAGCAGCCCCCCCCACATCAGCAGCCCCCCCCCCCATCTCTTCTTCATGTCACCCCCCCACCCCACATCTCTCATCCTCTCCATCCCTCATTAACACATCCCTGTCTAGCTCTCCTCTTCATATCGTTCTCTCTCCATCTCACTCTTATCAGTAGCTGGTGAGATTGTGTCTTACTAACTTTTCACAACTAAAAACAAGAGAGAAATTGAGAGGCGAGAGGCGAGAAAGAGGCGATCGAGAGAGAGAGAGGGGCGATCGAGACAGAGAGAGAGGGGCGAATCTGAAAAATATCCTCCGAGAGAGAGAGGGGGCGATCTCACTAGAGAGAGAGGGAGATTCGATCACCTACAGAGAGAGAGGAGAAGAGGCAGAGGAGAGGGGCTCTGTTCAGAGAGAGAGGGGAGAAAACGATAACGAGAGAGAGAGAATGCGAGAGAGGCAGAGAGGACGAGAGAGGC